>NW_023468391.1:186-5976 GCF_013731165.1 Rhagoletis pomonella | reverse complement strand
TCGTTTGGTACCCCTCCCGACTTTTCCGCACCTTTTTTATGGGTTGTAACCCCACCCTAGAGAATTACCAAAAAGTATATTCATCTGCTGAAAAGATATTTTCGCAGATTCACAATTTAGTTAAAATAAATCTATCAGCCCTATCTCCAATTCCATGTGAATAAATCGCTCCAGTGCTTAAATAATTTTCACCAAATTAAATACCTGCACAACACCCTAATTGCCGAAAAAGCGTTGCTTGCAACACTAGTCCTTTATGGGGACCAAACTTGGTGAAAAAAATAGCTAAAGCCCTGTATGCAGCTCTCAAGAAAAGGGTCAAGAAAAAACTGCCATTATTTCGCGTGTGTCCAAGGAATTTTGACATTTTTGATACCTCACAGCCTGTTGCCTCACTCTTTCCTCAAGAAATAATGAAACGGGCATATATTTATGTTGCAAACCTGGGTTGCCTTGTGCCCTTTTTTCACAAAAAACTTCAGAAACCCGTAGTAGAAAGCGTACTAAATTTCTTAAGAACTGCGTACTGCCTTAAGGAAATTGGACTCAAGAAAATTTCTTAGCCATTTCTTGTACGTCATTTTATATGGGTTTTTGCTTTCTTGAGAGCTGCATACAGGCCTTAAGTTTGTTTACTGGATATACTGAGCCTTCTAGCGTAAGTGTCTTTTTTTTAGGAATTCCAATTAGGTATGAAACGAGACGGGTAGATACAAGTAGGCATGTTAGATATTTAAGAAAGTATCGATATAATGAATCGATTTAATTCATTGCATGTTAAATCGATATGGCGATAGATCGGGCTGAACAATATCGATATCGGAAAAATCGATGTTGAAAATCCTATTCCCAATTATGAGGAATTTACATGATTCAACTTTCACAAGCGATTAGTTGAACCAAAAGTTGAACGAAAGTAGGTAGCCGACCAACTTCATTGAAAGCGATTAGTTGAAAGGCCGTTTACACCAGGCGATTGTTGCTTTAAACAAAAAATCGCCTGAAAAATCGTCTCATGTAAATTCCCTATAATACGGATCGGTATGGCGATATATCGGGCTGAACAATCGGAAAAATCGATTTTGAAAATCCTAATTCCAATTGGATAGATTATTAGACTTGCCTATCTACTGACCTAATTGTGTTATTTCCATCTTGTTATATTTACTGAGGATTAAAACGGCATGCCGGTCGCCTCTATTGTCAAGAAGATAGAACAAGACAATAAGGGCCGGTTACTGAATGTCTGGTTAACACTAATCTGCGGTTAAATATCGTTATCGACGTCTTCAACTCCATGCATACAACAGGGTGTCGGTAACGTCGATAACTATGTTTAACTGGAGATCAGTGTTAACCAGACATTGGGAAGGTTCAGAAGGCGCAGCAGTTGAGCTCAACCGTTGCTTAAAAAATCAGTGAGCGCAATGCGTCTTCTGAACAGCTTGATACATTAGCTGTCAGATTTAACAACACACAACAAGTTGTCTCAAATGATCAGAAATATATTACGATCATCTACCACGCAACTGTTCAGTTGAACAGAAGTACAAAACAACGCGTTCAGAAGGAGCAATCGCTGCAATTACTGAGCTGTTGCGCCTTCTGAACGTGCCCATTGAGTAATCAGTCCCTTTTATCTCTAAACTGCACTAGAAGAAAAAGTCTAGCTTGCGCAACCTAGTTGAAAATTAGCATCTAACCGTGGTTGCGCACATTGGGCATTACAATCTGCTGAGATTTAGAAATAAAAGAGACTGATGCTTTGTATTTTGACGATTTGGAATGCACCCATGCTGTGCGTTGAGTAACCGCTCAATCGCGAAGCCCATTTAACGGATTCCTTATGTGACAACTCTCAAGCAATGCCAAGTATGCATAACAGAGTCTTAACCCTCAAACCGGCAACTTTCAAATAGTTACCCAAAATAGTTGGGAATTTTTTTCTAGCATAACTTGGGCATGAGAAACTCAATGCCGTAATGTATTTGCCATTTTGTCGCTTCGCTTGCCTTCCAGGTGAGATAAAAGAAACAGTGTCTCCAGGCACTCTTGTCGGTTAGAGCAAAAAATAGGAACAGGTAGAAATTTTATTCAGTACCAATGGTTTTACTGCAAAAAGTTTAACAGAACAATGAAATCAAGAAAAATGTATTACTTCTTTGTGTGGTATTCCAAAAAGCAATTTTTTGCTGCGGAGCAACATAAATGCAAATTGCATACTTCGCAAATACATAGGCGCGTATTCATAGTCCAGCAACTAAGTCGAAACTAACAAAGTTGCAACTTAAATTTAAGTACCAACTTAAAATTTACCTCTATTCATAGTCAGACTTCTACTAAGTAGTTTCGACTTAGTTTACGATATAGCAAAATGAGTGTGACAATGTATCGATTTTTCTTTAAGATATTTTGGAAAAATTACATTTTTATTAAATAATGGCAAGTTTGATCATCCGTTTATGTAATTTTTAATTTCATTGCATGATTATGCAAAAGAATAACTTATCATTTTCTTGTTAATTGTGTGAAATAGCCAGAACAACCGCAGTGATGTGAAGTCGACTTTTATCGAAAGCATGCTGTGAAACATACAAATAGTAGATATCTAAATGTTATGCACAAATTTACTTTAAAAGAACTAGCGTGAAATTGACTTGTTATTTGAGAATTTATCTAAATTATTCCAATTATAAATTTGTGATTTAGCTTTATGCGAATTGTAATACGCATTTAATTTCATCTTCCGAATAAAATGGATCGATCTTTGTAAATTTTAGTTGGAGATTATTCAATATTATTAAAATCACCCTCTACCAACTTAATTTTTACATATTTCGTCTGTTTTCCCTTAATTTGAAAAAATAATTCTTCCTAGTTACGACTTAGTTGCAACTGCGGCCGAAACTAAATTTTAAGTTGGAACTTAGCCAGAAAAGTCGAAACTAAGGCGACTATGAATAGCTTTAGTTGTGAGTTAGGATAGTTTCGACTTAGTTGAGTACTAAATATGACTATGAATATGCGCCATAGAGTTTGCGACTTTTTTCAAAATTTGAACCATTTTCTTCCACCTCTTTTCTCGAGCCATTTTGGAAGATGTTTGTTACCGTTGAAACGAACGTCATCAACAGGATATACAGCTTTTCTGCCAACACTCAGAGCAACAGGTAACGATTCGTCTTGTGGAGTAGAAGGTTGAGTTGTTGAAGATGGGCGACCAACCGCACGCGTCTGAATGTAGCTGACAAGACCAGCAGCGATCTGTTCTCGGAATTCAGGTAACTGTAGCATTTTTTCTCCTTCAACAGAAATATTACTGGAGTTATTCAACTCTTCCATGTGAATTCGACGATAGAGAATAAAAGCGTTTGTTGCAGCCATATCAATGAAATGATAAAAAAGGCGTGTCATTGCATCACGTGTCTTGGCTCTCACATGATATCTTCCCATGAAACCATCCATTAAGTCGACGCCTCCCATATGGCTGTTGTAGAGTAGACCAGCAATATAAAAATTCATAGTTTGAGACAAACGAATGACAACGTTTGCCGAGCTGCCCTGGATAATTTGGTAAAACAATGTTGTCGCCTGCGCCGTTGTAGATTTCAGACAAACCATCACAACAACAAACCAACCTGCGCAACTTCGACAAGGTCTGTCCATAGGGTCAGAGGCGTTAGCTGGGTTGGGTTCTGGGGACATGCGAGGAGGTGCCGTGAGTCATCTGGCGACTGTCCACATGCCGGGTATTGGTTGGGTACTTCCTCGTTTATTCTGCTCCGGTGTGAGTTTAGCCTGCTGCAATAGCCAGAGCGAAGTTGGGCTATTGTGGTACGAGTCTCCCGAGGCAGACAAAGTTCTGTCCCGTCTACGTCAGGTGGCTGTGTGCCCAGAACGGCATTCACAGGTCGAGAGTCTACATAACTTTAGACCGACTACCTGTGAATGTCGTTCAGGGCCTGTCTTTCAAAGTACGTATTTTTAAATATTTAAATAAAGACTGTTAATTTGACAGACAGACGCAATTACATACAATGCACACTGGCCGGAATTGGATTTTGTTAGGTATAAATTAGAGATTTTTATAGCAATATATTCTTGATACCACTTATTTTTATAAAAGTATATACAGTCACTCACAGAAGTATTCGTAAATTAGTTTTTTCACAATATTCAAAATGTTTTCCATCATAAATCTTTTTCGCTAATTTTCATTTAAAATATAGCTTATTCTATAACAAAAACTATATTAATCATTCTTGCAAACTTTGTACATAAAATGAAGCAAACTTAAAAAAGAGATAAAAATTTCAAACTTTTTATTCAGAATTTTTAGAAAAATTTTCGGTATGAAGTTCTGTAGCCCATTCCATTTTAGTATAATAAAGTGCAAGTTTCAAGCAGCTAAAAATTACTGCTGATTTTTTAGAATTTTTTTGTCGAGGGGGTTGCGCATTTTCTTCCATATAAAAATAAATTTAGTTCATGCCTTAAATGGAAACAATGGGTTGTGCGCTGGGTTTGGGGCCTGCCATGTAAAAACAACTTTCAGGGAAGAACCAAGGTAAAGCCACGGATGAGACCCCCCTTATGATGACGACCGTGGCATGCACCTGGTATGTCCGTACCCGTAATGAAAAAGATGCCTCTGCCCGGCTGGTTGATGTCCTCGTAAAGACAAAAGCTGACATCACCGCCATCCAAGAAATGCGGCGGACGGGGCAAGGCAAGCAATGTCTGGGGCATTGCGACGTCTACTACAGCTGCAATGTAAAAGAACGCACGTACGAGCGCTTCCCCCGCCATGATATCGAAATCGTGCTTGGCGACTTCAATGCCAGGGTGGGCAAGGAAAGGATCTTTGGAACCACCGTCGGAAAATTCAGCCTCCTCAACGAACCGTCCGACAACGGATTGAGGCTGATCGACTTCGCCGGAGCCCGAAACATGGTAGTATGCAGTACTAGGTTAAAACATAAACAGATCCATCAAGCTACGTGGCTGTCTCCGGATCGAAAAACGAGAAACCAAATCGCTATCGATCGAAATATGTATATGATACACGGAAGTCACGTTTCCAGTGTTTTAGACTCACGCACACTGCGAGGCCCAAACATCGACTAAGACCACTATCTTGTTGCAGCCTAGATACGCACCCACCTCTGTGTAAAAATGTGCGCCCAAATATGCAGGGAAAGCTTAACGCCGAAAAGCTGCAATCACAACAGACAGCCAGTGCCTTCACTACCCGACTCTCACACCTGGGGCCAGTTTCTCAGAGCTACAAGTCTTGTAATACAAGTAAATTGCTTGTAAACATTAACGTTTTCACAAGTTTATGTTTCTCAAAACTACACTTGTTAGCTACAAGCTACAAGTATAAATTTTAAATTACAAGTATTTTTAGTATTTGTAAATGAAATTCTGTGTCTCAAATTTTTCATATCTCTTGTGACTTTTCGCAAGCTTCACACATATTAAAAGTCTTTTACCGCCCTTGAAACAAGTTTACAAGTACAATTACAAAACTATTTAAATATTTTAAGATAGTTTAATACACAACTACTTTTTTAATTGAAGCGATCTTTATAATGAGATCTTCTAGCGACTACAGTGAGGAAATTATTGTTAAAAAAAAACTAGGATATTTAAACAGCTTATCGACTATGACCATTTACAAACATTGTACGATTTCAACGAAAGATAAAATGGAAAGCATTCTTATTTTATAGGTAGCTGACTACTAAAATAACGGGTGATTTTTTAAGAGCTTGATAACTTTTTTTT
>NW_023468391.1:0-86 GCF_013731165.1 Rhagoletis pomonella | reverse complement strand
ACGCATTTTCAGCACATACAACAAAAGGCATACCCAATCATTAATAACGGGTGATTTTTTAAGAGCTTGATAACTTTTTTTTTAAA
>NW_023468390.1:0-5976 GCF_013731165.1 Rhagoletis pomonella | reverse complement strand
CAGGCTACTTCTTCAAGCAAGTGATGACATAAGTTGTACGAGTATTTATGAAAACAGTGAAGCAAAAACCGAAAATATTTTTGCCACTCCTTATAAAACATCAGAGAACGCTGGAAATGAAAAGCATATTCTTAGAACAAATGAGGATATCGAGTTTAATTTTAGAGATGAAAGCAGAGACAACCAAAAGGATAAGCTTCAGAATTTGCAATCGGAAGTTTCTTCAAATGGGGCTTTGTTCGTAGTACCTAATAAAGTATCGGAGAACGCGAATAACAAGGAAATATCATCTGGGGAAACTCAAGATAAAAAATCTGGTTTTTGCGCACTCGCGGTGAAATCAAATAATTTTTTTACAGTTGCTGTTGATAATGTTTCAAAGAACGTTACTAACGAAAGCTGTAACCCCAGCGCTCAATCGAAAGCGGCTAATTCCGTCATTCTTGATAAGGTATCTAAGGTCGTGAATACCGAAAAGACTATTCTCCAAACAAGTGAATCCAAATGTAATTTTATTGGTGCAATTTTGCGAAATACTGATGATGAAGATTTAGGAGCTACTTCTCAAACCAAAGAATTGGATTCCTTATCTGTTTTTCCCAAAGAAAATTGTACTACTTGCGAATGCCATACAACAAGAAAACGTTGTAAAATAGCGGCATGCGAAGGTAAAAACCTAAAGAAAAACGACAGCTTGTTGCAAATAAAGGGCGAATTACATTCTTTCCCTGAAAATAGTGAGAAGCAGGGCTTAACGTCTGAGATTACAAATACTGCTCTTATTGATTATAAAAAAATAACAGAGAAAACTCATCTAAATCATTTCAATCCTAAATCGCTAAGTGAAAACAGAGACGATAAGTTGGCATTCCTTGGCACAGATAGTACACTACATAAAGGCGATGTTGAGGCGAAAGAACTTGCATTAGAGTACCACACAATTAATGATTTGGATGACAATACACACAACGTTGCTACAGATACAGCTTCGGTGAAGCATGGTATGTATAAACAAATTTATATATTTTTCCTTTTATTTATGTACAGTGCCGGACAAAAGTATTGGCACAGATAATTTTTCGCAATATATGCAAAGTTTTTTATTCTAATTTATTTTCAATATTTTTTAATAAAAATATAGTTCTAACTTCACCAAAAAACATAAAAACAAAATCTCTAAGCTTTGTGCAAAACTCAGGAAAATTCAATAAATTTGCATACTAATTTGCAACTTCTTATTCAGATTTTTTAGAGAAATTCTAAGTAGGTAGTTTTATAGCCCAACTAATTTTAGTATTACAAAGTGCAAGTTTGAAGTATCTAAAAAATTGCGTTGATTTTTGGACATTTTTTTAGTAGAAGGTGTTGCTCATTTTCTCCATACAAAAAATAATTGTCGAACATACTTTGTACGGAAGAACCTGACTGATAAAAAATTGCCAAAAATCAATGCGATTTTTTAGCAGCTTCAAGCTTGCACTTTGTTATACTAAAATTAGTTAAGCTATAAAACTGCATACTTAGAATTTTTCGAAAAAATCTGAATAGAAAGTTGCAAATACGTATGCAAATTTACTGAATTTTCCTGAGTTTTGCACAAAATTTAGAGATTTAGTTTTTATGTTTTTTGGTGTAGGACGAACTATATATTTATAAAAAGTGATCGAAAATAAATTAGAATAAAAAACTGTTCAGATATTGCGAAAAATTCTCTGTGCCAATACTTTTGTATGGATATTAAATTCAGATGGATTCAGCCGTGTTACAATATTTACTTATAGTCTGTCTAATAGAACCTCAACGAAAAATTTTAAACACAGAGTGGCATTAACCAAAAAGATTGAAAAAGGTTTATACCACAGTTTGGTTTTTTTTTACGCAAAATCGAAAAGGCAATAAAATCGAAGCCGTAGAAATTATAGCTGCTATTTCGGAGATGTGGGGACAAAAACAATTGTATTCAGCTGTGTAGATAGTACACACTGCAAAAATCGATAATTTCGTAACACATTTCAAAAAAGTACGGCTGTTAAACGAATTTTAAAACTGTTAAACTTTGCACATTATTATCCTGCATACTCGATATTTTTTAGAAAATCTTATTAAAAGTTTTGCAACTTTTGATAAAATTTGCAGAATTCTTATAAATTTCGTACAGAGTTAGTAACTTAGATTAATATGTTTTTGTTAAAATATTTAATAATATATTATAATATATATTTTAATAAAAACTCACTAAAAGTTTTAACATAAAAAAAATTTTGAATATTTAATAAAAATCACTTAATACTTAATTTTGTGAGTGTCTGTAATTAATAAAAATTTTAATTCAAATGGAAATGTGTAAAAAAACAGAGAGCCAAAATAATTAGGTTTGTTCCACAAGCTACTCGTAGTCACTTCGAGCTATACATACGCGTTTCACGAGTAAGTTTTATAGTTTATTTGATATACGCTGACAGTTTGAACTTTGCTCGAGTTTTTCTACAAGTAGCTGGTGGAACAAACCTATTTTCATCCTAAAATTTGGGATCAAAAACGTCGCACAGAGATTCGTGTAGTACAAGCTAGCTGAACAAAAACAACATTAATTTTTTAAAGATTTCCCATTGAATAACACCGTGCGACAGTCAATTTTACACACGAAAAAATCAATATACTCACAAAACCGCAGGCCAAATATAGTAAAACTGCGTTTTTAGTTTTTCTCTCTGACGCCAGGTTTTTTTTTTTAACGGACTTTGAAATTTCTAGAATATGATTGAATAAAAAAATTATTCAAAAGATATTGTAGAATAACAATATGGGCATCAATTAAAAGGAAATGTTCTGTAGAATAAAAAAAAATAATAATTTTTGGGTGCTCCAGGCCGAGTAAGTATTGAAAATGTCCTTTTAAAACTTTATCATTGAATATACTTAGAAATTTCCAATGTTGATTTTTGAAAAAAATATATGTCAATGAATGTTAACTACCACATCCTCGAATTTCGTCCTTCTAACTTTATTAGGTTTAGATAAAAAAAATGTACACTTCGCTTTATAAGATATTGATAGTTACAATATACATAAATGAAGATACTGGAATCAATATTATGGAACCATATATGGCTCTAAAAGAACCAACTGACCGTATACCTACGGTTTAAATACTTTAATTGTTTTGTATACAAGGGCGTAGCCAGCCTTTCATCTAGGGGGCAGGAGTCTATATAGAGGGAAAAATGTTTTTAATTATATTTTTTTTGTGTATATACATAAATAATTTTTAAGAAAGTATAAGTATAAGTTTTCTGTTGGCCTTTACAACGATATCAATTTTTTAAAAATCGGTTAGTAATTTTTTTGTTAAAAATAGTTTTCTTTAGAAAAAGAGGAATTTTTTGCTTTCAAGTGTTTTTTCTTAAATTTTATACACCAAGTATACAAATATGCACACCGCAAGAAAGGGGGTTCAATCGATGCCAAATTCTTAAAAATCGGTTAGTAATTTCTTTGTATTTTTTTTTATAAAAAAAGGTATTTTTTCCTTTTAAGTGTGTTTTCTCAAATTTTTATATACGAAAAATACTTATATGGATGCTATGGTCAAATGTTGTAGTTGTAATTTTTAGAGCTTCACGAAAACGCTTATTGCACGAACACTAGTGAAGCGATTTCAAAGAAAAGTGTGGGGTTTCAAAGATAAAACTCCAAACCTATCGATAGATTCATTTTTGTAAGTAACCAATTCGGTTTCTTTCGTAGAAGCAACGGTAAATATTGGCTTATTTTGGGGTAAATTTTGAGCATTTAAAGTGCACAAGCAACTTATGATTTGCTGATATAACTTTGGTTTTCGGTATGTAGTTTCTTTGGAGAAATAGAAATATTATCGTGTACAAATCTATATCTATATCTATCTATACTAATTATATAAAGAGAAGTCCCTTTTTTTTGTAACAGGTAATCTCGCGAACGGCTGGTCCGATTTTCATGAAATTTTGTATACAAATAGCTTTCGGTAACCACCATTTTTGGGCTAAAAAAATAGGGACCGGTCTATTCGAAAAAATTTTATTATAGTCCGATTTGCTTAAAATTTAGTACGTAAGTAGCTTTTTAGCATATATTAGCATATATGACCCATTTTTTCCGGGATGTGGTCCAGGGACCGATCTATTCGAAAAAATCGAATTTACGGTCCGATTTGCTTAAAATTCGGTACGTAGGTAGCTTTTTGCCTGGATAAGCTTATAGATTCCTGTTTTCCAATTTTCATGCAATTTCGAATATAAATAGCTTTAAGTAACGACCATATCAAGGGGCGAATTCGTCACTAGGTAAGATTTTTTTGCGCCAATCAGAAACAACGGTTACTGTCAAAATATAATTATAATATATAATATATCTCAACTAATATATATTTAGAAAGCCGTTTGTTAGTTTTCGCAAGGCTCGAGAGCGGCTGAACCGATTTTTTTGAAACTGCCAACTGCCGCACGTGTTCCAAGGATGGTTTTAGGCTGAAAAAAATCTATATGTAAAGGGGGCGTGGCACTTCCCATACAAACCGAATTTCTTATGCTACATATCTCTGAAAGTGTGCATGGTAGAGTTTTGGAAATTGGTATGGAGATATACGAAATCAATCGTATACCCTTGGAGAAAAATTTTAGCTATTGTTAAAAGGGGTCTGGCATCTCCCATACAAACCGAATTTTTCATACTGCTTATCTCTGGAAATTTTTTGGTTGAGTTCTAGAGTTTTGTATGGAGATGTACGAAATAAACCGCATACTCTTGGAGAAAAATAGGAATTGGAAAAGGGGCGTGGCATCTTCCATACAAACCGAATTTTTCATACTACCTATCTTTGGAAGTGTTCATGGTAGAGTTCTGGAACTTGGTATGGAGATATACGAAATCAATCGCATACTCATGAAGAAAGAGGGCAGCTGTTGGAAAGGGGGGCGTGGCACCTCCCATATAAATCGAATTTTTATACTGCATATGTATATAGTTATATAGATATGTATATAGTTGAAATCAAGCCCTACTCATGGAGAAAATTTGGGCTATTTGAAAAGGGGTGTGAGGCCTTGAGGCCTACAAACGTACCGACCTTGTAGGTGTGTTTGTGAGTGAAGTCCTCCTAAATGGTTGTACGGATTTTAACGAAACTTTTTGTGTATTTGAGTGGGTCTCTGGATGGTTTAGTTCACAATTTAATCCGACAGTTGGCGCTGTAGTTGAGTTATTACTAAAAATCTTATTTATGATCCGATTTGGCTAATGTTTTAAATATGTATGCAATACTATTGCAAAAACGTGCTGCCAAGTGGTGCTGAAGTCGAGCTATTATTAAAAATAGCTAAGTGAGAAAAGGGGCCGTGAAGGTTAGATTAAATCGACCTGTTGCACCATTGAGTTTATCGAACGCTCCTGCGTTGCAATTGGCCCAATGGATGTGATTTTCCAATATTATTATGCGTTCAAACTTTTAAGGTATTTCGTCTGAAATAAGTATATGTATATTGCATTTCTGTAGAACAATGATTCCCACCCATTTTGAAATTGCCACCTACTATACTGTAAAGCTTCTAGGACATTCACTATAGAACCGGGTCATTGTTGCCGCCAGGGAGTAAAGAGGAAAAAATTTATTTCGCTTTGCGAATAACCGTGCTATGAAATGCCGCACAACTGGAGCATTTCAAGAACGGATATAACACTTAAAGCGGAAAATGACCACCAAACCTTAATCTTAGCAGACAAATGTGCCAATGAAATTCGTAAACGTGAATTGTTGGTGAAAATGTTGGACCAAAAAGTTTCAATAAAATATATAAAAATCTTGGGCGGGACGGAGTTCGCCGTGTCTGCTAGTAAATAAATGGGTTTGAAACCATGGTACAATAATTACAGGTATTGTCTTCCCAGAGAGCGCATATTCCGATCTGCCTTATTTAAAAAATATCATCGTTGCCCACACTA
>NW_023468389.1:2164-5976 GCF_013731165.1 Rhagoletis pomonella | reverse complement strand
GCGCTAATCGAGCGCTACTACAATTCATTTGAGGAACTACAAACGCAGCTGGGGATTTTAGATGACACCGAGCTGGATGAAGAACATCGCCTGACCATGGATGAGAGCTATTGTAGGGTTAAGGCACTGTACAGTGAAAGGCTATCGTTTTTACGAACCAACTCATCCGGAATGCAGCTGAGTAGCACCCACATCACACAACAACACAACACATCTTCATCGCGACAGAGAATAAATTTGCCGAATTTAAAACTATCGACGTTCAATGGCTGCTACCGCGAGTGGCTGGATTTTTACAATATCTTTTTGGTCCTCGTCGACAAAAATCCAGACCTCTCGGATATTGAAAAATTTCAATATCTGCGCTCAAGCCTTTCAGGGTGCGCAGCTACCCTCATACAATCATTAGAGGTGACCAACGCAAATTATAAGAAGGCGCTGCAGCTACTTGAATCCCGTTTCGACCATAAGCGGTACATATTCCAGTCGCATCTTCAGCACATCTTCGACACACAACGCATCACCGCACCCACCGTTGCTAATCTTCGTAGCTTCGTCGACGTCATAAATGCAAACATGCGTGCCATGCAATCGATGGCAACATCCACACAAATTGGTAACGGGCTACTGCTTCACTTGGTCGTTTCAAAGCTAGACCATGAAACGCAAGTGAAATGGGAAGAAGAAGTGGCTGCGAAGTGGGACCGACCATCACACCAGGTATCCCTCATGCTGCCAGCATGGGAAGATCTTGCAGCGTTCCTCGAACGTCGTTGCCAACTTATCGATATCATCGATCACAGCGCTACTCCAACCAAATCGTCGCATCGGTCACCAGAACCAACATCATCGTCGCAATCAAAGTCTCTTCAATCACCAAAGCAAGTATCGTTCATCACCACCAATAAACCAAAATGAAATTTGTGTGAAGGCTCTATCAGTCATAATGCCTTCAACTGTTCCGTCTTCATGAAGCTGACACCAGTACAACGCTACGACGTAGCAAAGAAGAAGAGTCTGGGCTTAAACTGTTTGGGTCCGAATCATTCGTCGAAAGACTGTCCGTCCACGCATAGATGTCAAGTTTGTCGGGCGAGTCATCACACTCTACTGCACCGTTCGCAACCAACCACAACCAATCCACAATCATCGTCTTCGCCACTGACACCGTCCAACACCATGAAGTCAACTTCGACACCAACAGCGCTTCAGGTTTGTGACAGCAACCAAGAGGTTCTACTTGCGACTGCCGTGATTCAGCTTCGTAGTCAATCGGGTACAACGATTTTCGCTCGTGCACTGCTTGATTCCGCCTCGCAGTTGCATTTCATAACTGAGCGCTTGGCTCAGCTACTTCGTGTACATCGCAAAAAGGTACCACTGGAAATCAGTGGCATAGGATTATGCGGATCAAGGTCGCAGTTCCTATGCAAGGTGGAGATACGCTCTCAACACACAGCATATTCATCTACCATAGATGCGGTCATCATGAACGCAATAACGACAAGCCAACCGCGCACACCACTGAACACCATCGCATGGAACATACCAAAGAACATCAACTTGGCTGACGATAATTTCAACAAGCCAGGCCCAGTTGATCTTCTGCTTGGAGCGAGCATTTTTTATGACTTGCTGTTGATTGGACAGATCAAGTTGGGCGACAATCTGCCTGTCCTTCAAAAAACTAAGGTTGGGTGGGTGGTCGCTGGAGCTGTCACAATCCCACCACTTATATCTTCGGCGCCATTGGTCGCATCATACACCACCTCAGTAGGCACCGACTGCATACTATCTAACGCATGGCCATCGCAAATCTCCTTTGATTCGAAGGTAACGGAAGCTTCGTCACTCACCTTGGAACCGTCACTTGATCAGATTTTGGAAAGGTTTTGGCTTATCGAACACAATCCACATCAAACACCACCAAGTCTAACTGCTGATGAAATTGAGTGCGAAAAATTCTTCGCAGAGACGACAAAGAGATGCCCTAACACCAATAAGTTCATCGTTCGTTTGCCTTTTAAGGAATCACCACAGTCATTGGGCAGCTCGTATGATATAGCACAAAAACGACTAGTGTCCATCGAAATCAAACTTCGTCGCAACAAATGTCTCGAGCGAGACTACTATTCCTTCATGAAAGAATACATCGCGCTTCATCACATGATTCGCATACCTCACCCTGGTAGCTTCGTAAACTACATACCACACCATGCAGTCGCGAAGTTGGATAGCAGCACCACCAAACTTCGCGTCGTGTTCGATGCGTCGTGTCGTACATCTAACGGCAAATCACTCAACGACATTCTTCGAGTTGGACCTACAGTGCAAGATGATTTGTTTTCAATTCTCCTTAGATTCAGAAGGCATGTCTTTGTGCTGATGGCTGACGTCGCAAAGATGTATAGACAAATCATCGTGGACAAGCAAGATGCACAATGGCAATGCATTTTGTGGCGCGATGAGATAACCGACCGCATAATCACATACCAGTTACAAACAGTGACCTAAGGTACGGCATGTGCGCCCTACTTGGCCACAAAGTGTTTGCAGCAGCTGGCATGCGAACACATGTCATCTCATCCAATCGGCGCTTACGCCGTCCATAACGACTTTTATGTAGACAACCTGATGACGGGTGCCTCCACTATTGAAGAAGTTGTCGAAATTAAGAAGCAAGTCATCGAGGTGCTGAACAATGGGGGATTTCCATTGAGGAAGTTCTCATCAAACGATACACGCATAATCGCAGACGTACCAGAAGCAGATCGTGAAGACGTCATACAGCTTGATGACATTGACTACATAAAGGCACTGGGCCTTATGTGGTCCCCATCGCAAGATAGTGTTTTGTTTCGCTACACACCACCACCACCATCATCGAAAGTGAGTAAGAGAACCATTCTCTCTCACATTGCTAGATTCTTCGACCCGCTGGGATTACTCAACCCACTCATTGTCACCTGCAAGGTTTTATTGCAGCAATTATGGAAGCTTCATTTGAATTGGGACGAAAGTGTACCTCCTTGCGTATACACACAATGGGAGTCATTCTGCGCAAAACTGGCACTTCTCGAAATTCTTCGAGTCCCAAGGTTAGTAGCTTTCGACTGTGATTCTAATATCCATGCCTTTGCAGATGCAAGTACAAAGGCATATGGCGCATCAATCTATTTAGCAACGAAATCTAGTTCATCACTTTTGTGTGCTAAGTCTCGCGTCGCACCTACGAAGGAAGTTAGTTTGCCTCGCTTGGAGCTGTGTGCTGCATTACTACTGGCTGAATTACTTGAGTCAGTGTCCAAAAACCTTCGTCACGATTTAAACAACGTTCACTGTTGGACAGATTCGATGATCACGCTTGCCTGGATAAAGGGTGAACCATCACGGTGGTCAACATTCGTCAGCAACCGAGTAACCAAAATTCAGTTGCTCACCAAGCAATACCAGTAGCACCACATCCCCAGCGAGGTGAATCCAGCAGACATACTGTCGCGTGGAGCAAAGGTTGACCAGCTCATTGGCAACAAACTTTGGTTTCACGGTCCAAATTTTCTCACACTTGAAGCTAACCATTGGCCTTCACCATCGCTCATCAACATCGAAATCCCAGAACATCGTCGGCAGCACATCACCTTAATAACAAACCCGACAACAGACACAGCGAGCACAAATTCACCACCAACTACAAAAAACTCATTCGAATTTTTTGTTATGTGCGGCGCTTTATAGACGGAGCTCGCAAAATTCACCACCACAGCCAACAAGATCACATCACCGCATCGGAAATGAACGATTCTCTCCTCACC
>NW_023468389.1:0-2064 GCF_013731165.1 Rhagoletis pomonella | reverse complement strand
AATTTTCTCACACTTGAAGCTAACCATTGGCCTTCACCATCGCTCATCAACATCGAAATCCCAGAACAACGTCGGCAGCACATCACCTTAATAACAAACCCGACAACAGACATCATCGGCGAGCACAAATTCACCACCAACTACAACAAACTCATTCGAATTTTTTGTTATGTGCGGCGCTTTATAGACGGAGCTCGCAAAATTCAACAAGAGCCAACAAGATCACATCACCGCATCGGAAATTAACGATTCTCTCCTCAAGATCTGTCGCATCGTTCAAACCCACACCTTCGTAGATGAATTCACCAATTTACAATTAAATCGTCCCGTTTCTCACAAATCACCATTATCGCAGTTATCACCATTCATACACGAGGGAGTTATTAGAGTAGGAGGTCGGCTTAAAAACTCTTCGCTGAGTTTTAACGAAAAACATCCAGTTTTGCTACCAAAATCGCACCCTTTCGTTCATACAATCATCATGCATTTTCATCGACATCATCTTCATGCTGGTTGCCAAACCTTGCTCACCATCCTTCGAGAAAACTTTTGGATTATCAATGCTAGAAGCACCATCAAGCATGTACTCCACAAATGCATTATCTGCTACCGGTTTCGGCCAATTTTGACTGAACAATTGATGAGCGACTTGCCAAGAGACCGAGTAGTGCCATCGCCTCCGTTTGAGAAAACAGGCGTGGATTACTGCGGCCCGCTACTCATCACCCAACAACTCAGAGGTAGAGCTCCCATTAAAGTTTATATAGCTATTTTCATATGCTTCAGTTCCAAAGCCGTCCACCTTGAGTTGGTTCCGGACCTCACGACGGACGCATTCATCGCTGCTCTGAAACGCTTCATATCTCGTCGTAGCAAATGTCGTGTCATTTATTCAGACAATGCCACAAACTTCGTCGGTGCAAATCGGGAGCTGCGTGAGCTCTTGAAACTCCACATATCGCAACAACACGCAGATAACGTGAAAGCGGCATGCTGCAAGGAAGGCATCGAGTGGAAGTTCATCCCTCCCAGATCGCCACACTTTGGTGGGTTATGGGAGAGTGCAGTCAAGCAGGCCAAGCATTATCTTCGAAGGGCGATTGGCGCCCACATTCTCACCTTTGACGAGCTGCACACCATTTGCTGCCAGGCTGAGGCAATGATCAACAGTAGACCCCTCATGCCTATGTCAAGTTCACCAGATGATCTTCGCTCATTAACACCAGTACATCTTATTATAGGTAGATCCCTCACTTCTATACCTGAGCCATCGCTGGCGTCTTTGAATACTGGGACACTGAAGCGGTATCAAGTGATGCAGTGGATTCAGAAACAATTTTGGACCCGATGGAGTAAGGACTACCTTCAAGAATTACAGTGTCGCAAGAAGTGGAAGTCGTCAACACCAAACCTAAAAAAGAACGACTTGGTCTTGCTATGTGAAGATAACAATCCACCATTCAAATGGCCAATGGGTCGCATCATAGACACTATTGAAGGCTCAGATGGAAAGGTACGTGTAGTCATCGTTAAAACCGCTGAAAATACCCACAAACGAGCCATCACAAGGGTAGCGAAATTGCCTGTTGAAAATATCCAGTAAATTACTGTGAAGCAGCACTTCCCAGGGCGGGGGTGGATGTTGAAGGACAGAAGCCTTCAAAGGGATAATACATCGCAGCAGCAGCGCGAGTTCAGTCGCTGACTGCATTGCCAGCGCAGCAGCAGTGCCAGTTGGGTCACTGCTTACAGTGCACTTAGCAATAGGTAGTAGTTGTTGTTATTGTTGTGCATGGCACCGCTAATCGGGAGCATATACAAAAATGCGTGTATAAAAAATGGATTTTCGGCACGACAAATATAACACCACCACTTATCATTGCTGCAGCGCTAAATACACACATCGTCATACATATGTACAAAAGCACCGCAAACAAATCACGCCACCATCACCACCCGCTATTTTTCGTATTTATTTGTCTTGGAATTTGGTCAACCTATGGCTAATACCATTCACTTGGGACACAAATCGATTGAACGCGCACCGTGATAGGCATTCCTCGC
>NW_023468388.1:0-5976 GCF_013731165.1 Rhagoletis pomonella | reverse complement strand
TATTTCTTCGTAATTTTCTCCATATTAAGAGACTGGCTAGGCAAGCCCAGTCGCGAAACGGTGTGCACTTCATTTATTTCGTATTTTGCATTATCGTATGCGTTTGAAATCTGTATCGACGTTCGCATTGAGTCGCTTTCGATCCGTGTGTTTTCGCCGGTCCAGCGAAGGCACAGTGATTCTAGCTCGCCGTCCAAGCCCAAGGAATCATAAATGTGTTTTTCCATCAATGTCACGGATGATCCCTCGTCTAAAAAGGCGAAGGTTTTTATGGATTTACCCTTTGAGTGTATGCGAACGGGTATTATACGAAAACATGGTGCATCTTCATCATTACCTACATGAGTGTTTACCAGTTGATTATTTATTAGAGGTGGTGTGGTATTTTGCTTTTGCTCAGCATACGTAGATACGCTCTTCGGAGTGTTTTTATGAAGAAGCTTGTGGTGCTTTGATTGGCAACCATCGACTCCACGCTCCCTGTTCGCATAACACTTTCGGCGGTGCATGTTAAGGCATTGTCTGCACAATTTATTGGATTTTACTACATCCCACTTGCGCTCCAAGGTGAGTTTACTAAATTCTACACACGTCTGTATTTTATGATCGGTGCACCCGCATAAAACACACCCAACTTTGTTATGATTTTCGACACCAGTTGCTTGCGTGTGTGCGTTAATTACGCCACTCTTTTTGGATACACGTGGTGTGATCACCTTACTTGCTGCTTCGGCTATTTGGAAAATCCAATCACTAAACGCTTTAATAATTGGTACTCGCTCGTCTCGCTGTAACATTGCCCAATTTAACTTGTGTTGGCTTGGAAGCTTGTCAACGAATTCCTTCACCAACATTGGATTATTCAGATGCGCCTCCATATGGCAGGCTTCCATCGTAGAGCAGATGTTTTGCACGCACAACGCGAAGTCGATAAGACTTTCCAGTTTTTCCTTCAGCGGTGGAATCGCCCTGGCTTTCTCCACCAACGATTCTAGTATATGCTCTGGACGTCCAAAACACATCTTAAGTGTCTGAATTATTTCCGGGACCATAGAGGGGCAATAATTTGCAGCGTACCGTCTCATAGGCCTTTCCCTTGAGACACTTCTGCAGCCGCATTAGGTTTTCGGCGTCGGTGTACCGAGCTACTTGCGTGCTGTTTTCGTAGTTACTTATGAACAGCGGCCAGTCATCCGGATTTCCGCTGAAGGTAGGCAAATCCTTTGGAATTACTTGTCTAGCGGCAAGCTGCGAAGAAGTCGGAGCTGTAGTTGTGCGGTTGATTCCGATAGACGAACCGCCTGCGCTTAGTATTTCGTACTTTTTTTGTAGATACCTTTGCTCTATTTTTCGCTCTTCTTCCACGAGTTCCAATTGTAGTACGTGCTGTTGGGCTACGCTGTCGTAACCTTGAGTTGCATCAAGTCGCGCCCCACATTGAGCGCCAGTTATCGGTGGAAGTAGAGGTTGTTGCATAGCTTGCTGTCCTAGACCAGGGAGTTGCTTGGCAGGTGGGAACATTGCGGTTGAATATATCATTGGTGGGTTCGCGCGATGCGCATTGGAGGTGATAACGGCAGGAGTCATTATCGTTGCCGTTGATACGATGATATTGCTTGCTGTTGTAATTGAACCTATTGGTTGTTGACCATGTGTACCGAATGCTGCATAATTATTATTCTGTACGTCCGTATTTGGCGACGATGCTGCTTGTGGTTGCCCGGTCGTTACCGTAGATATTTCACCATTAGATGTCGGGGGAGCGATAGTGCTCTTTTCAACGTGATTTGTCTGCGCGGATTCGCAAGATTTACAATTCCAACTTATGTTGGCCACGTTACTATTCACCCCGACACAATCGTAGTGGAACCACCTGTCACAGGAGTCGCACTGTACCATGCGGTCGGTATCTTTTTCACAACAATTATTGCAATTGTACTCGTTAGACATGTTTATTAACTTTTATTTTAAAGAGAATATTTTTAAAGATTTGTTGTCTCTCAAATAAATGACCAAATACAAATTTTTTAGCTTTGCTTTTAACTTTATTTGCACTAATTCATGTGCTACTTGCGCAGCGCTTTAAAAATATTATGTATGGTTAATACGCGTGTCAAATACAAGAAAGACCCAGAATTTTACTCTGGCGGTGTTATTTATACACTTATGAAAGAATACAAAATATAACGGTGGCTATTTAACTATTTACAAAATGTATGTACATACATATATGGCTTATTAATGTTGTAGTACGTATGAGTGAAGATGATTTAACTACAGGTATACACTCATGTATAATATAGGTATGCTAAGGTGGTAGGCAAAGTGATAAGTATACCCAGCGGCGGTGTAAACGAGTATACCCAGCGGCAACATTCCCCCCCTAGCAAAGGAATCGTGATGAGTATTGCTTAAGTATTGCCGGTGACATCCAACACTGCCACCTTGGTTGCGGGCCTTTGCATTAGACTCTTTTGCGTTTTTATAGTTACCCGTCGCACCTGTTCATCTTTTGCTTTTACGACATCAACGATGATACCCTTCGGCCAATAATTTCGCGGCAGAGTCTCATCAACAACAACAACGACGTCTCCGATTGCGACTGATGCCCGCTTGCTGAACCATTTGGCTCTACGTTGAATGATTGGAGTATATTACTGCAGCCAACGTTGCCAGAACTTGTTAGCGAAGTCTTGTGTCTTGTGCCACTGCTGTCGTAGGTTTGATGCCTCGTTGAAGACTGATTTGTGTCCGTCGGTAGATCCGAGGAGCAGGTGGTTTGGTGGGAGCGCATCGTCGTCTGCGCTGTCGAGAGATACAAATGTGAGTGGTCGAGAATTGATTGTAAGCTCTACTTCACATAAGGCGCTTTTGAGCGTTTCGTCTGTAAATTTGTACGAAGGGCAAATAGCATTCAGGACGGATTTAACGGAGCGGATTAATCTCTCCCAGGCCCCGCCCATATGTGGCGCCCCTGGTGGGTTGAATCGCCAAACGACGTCTTCACAATTTATGTTTAGCTTTTCGATACCATTAGCATTTGTGCGCAAGGCCTTTTCCGCAGCTTTAATGTTTGTGCCGTTGTCTGTATAAATCTCGCGTTGTTTGCCTCGCCGTGCCACAAAGTTCAGAATGCACATTATACAAGAACTGACGTCTAGACTATGTGCGACCTCCAGATGAACTGCACGGACGCTCAAACAAGTAAAGATTACTCCCCACCTTTTCTCTCTGCGCCTTCCAATCGAGACATGTATCGGACCGAAAAAATCTATTCAGACATAGGTGAAGGGACGCTCAAAGCTTGCCAAACGTGCAGCTGGTAGCGGAGCCATTTGCTGAGTATTTGGCTTAGCGCCATCGTTCTTGCAGCGTTGACATGACCTTCGTATTTTGCGGTAAAGTACTCGTAGGCGTGGAATATAATATTGTTCGCGAATCGAGTTCAAGGCTGCTTCATGAAATTGATGATGATTTCGTTCGTGGTAATGTCGAACTATTAAAGCTGTGATTGAGTTGTTTGTCGGTAAGATTATAGAGTCGCCAGTTCTTAAGCTTTCGGCTCTTCCCCGTGATCTGAGTATACCTTCGTCGCTTAAATAGACATTTAAAGAGATTAGTTTGCTATCGCTTTCAACACTCTTACCGCATTTGAGGTTGATAACTTCTTGCCGATATTCACTCTGCTGTGCCTCTTTTATGAGCGCGCTCTTAGCTCTGTGGATAATCTTGTCACATACGCCGGTAGGTATTTGCTCCTTCTTTATCTTGGATTTTAGTTTTTCTACGAACAATATTACCATCGCCATCGTCAAGTATAATCGACGCCAGCTTGAGAACCTATCAGCATCGTTTAAAGGTTGTGTGGTTTCGCCTTTGGTTATATGAAAGGTAAAATGTCGGAGTTCAGTATGCTCCACTGGTCCGAGGTCGTCGCATTTCGGCCAATCGGTTTGATTGAAAGATAAGAATTTCGGCCCGTGCAGCCAGATATCGGAACTTTGTTGCCGGCTGAATTTCGTTGCCAAGTCAGCAGGTTTAAGTTTTGAGGGAACCCAATTCCAGTCAGTGGCGTTGGTCGCCTCCAATACCTCGCCCACGCGATGCATTACATACTGTTTGAAATTTCTCGGATCCATGCGGAGCCATTTGAGCACGGTCTTTGAGTCTGACCACCAGAATCGAGCATGAATCGGAACTTGTAGTGCCTTCATCACATTGTTCGCCAATCTTACGCCAGTCACTGCAGCTTGTAGTTCGAGCCTCGGGATAGATACGGGCTTTAGCGGTGCTACTTTTGACTTAGCGGCCACGATGATAGTGTTGACTTCGTTTTTGTTTTTCACTCGCAAATAGCAAATTGCCGCGTAAGCATACTCGCCGGCATCTACGAAGGTGTGGATTTGGTTGCATTCGGAGTCTTTTAGAAGTTGTGAATAACATCGCGGAATCGTAATAGAGGTTATTGCTGGCAACAACGTCTTCCACTGGCACCACTTGTTGTAAAGCGGACCTGGGAGTGGGTCATCCCAGTTAATGGCCGATCGCCATACATCCTGAAGTAGTATTTTAAGACCTATGGTGTAATGTGCCACAAACCCGAGAGGGTCGAAGATGGACATCAACACCTGGAGTACTTCCCTTTTGGTTGGGACCAAGCTACATTGCAAGATGTCTCGTCTCATTTTGGAGAACCTGCAAATAAACTTAAAAACATCGTTAGTTGGATCCCAAAACAAACCTAATATTTTTTCTGCATTGCTTAAGTCCTTAGGAGTTTGATCTTCGACGGACTCCCCTGGATGTTGCCTCAGAACAGCTGATGAGTTAGATGCCCAGTTACGAATGTTGAATCCAGCTTGAGCGTGAATTGCTTTCACTTGCAGAGCCAGTTCCAGTGCTTCTTCTTCGGTATCGACGCTGTCGATGAAGTCATCGACGTAATGATGCTTTTGTATTGCTTCTACCGCTCGCGGTGATGTTTGCTTGTATTGCTCTGCATTTACATCTCGAACAAAGTGAGCAATGCAAGGTGCGCAGCTGATGCCGAAGGTAAGCGCTTGCATAACGTAGATGTGAGGGTTATGTAACTCCTCACAGTTCTCGTGCCACAAGAACCTCTGAGCGTGCATGTCCATTTCTCTTACGCGAATCTGGTGGAACATTTCGGCAATGTCTCCACAAATAGCAAACTGCCCAGTTCTAAAGGCCAGTAATACGAAGACTAGCGAATTGAGTAGATCTGGCCCGCACAGAAGGAAATCGTTAAGAGCGGCTCCATCAGATTTGGCCGCAGCGTCCCACACAAGGCGCAACTTGCCGGGTTTGTTGGGGTTTAGTGTGATAAATATCGGCAGGTACCACTCGTGGTCGTATGATCTATTTACTTCGTCTGCAGTTAACCTTCTTGCGTAACCTTTGCTAATTAAGTTGTCTATTTGCTTCTGCATGTCACGTTGCAAATTGGAGTCCTTAGCTAACTTTTTCTGCATACATCTGAAGCGTTTAAGGGCGTTGTCGTAACTAGCTGGTACCTTGCGTCGTCATGCTTCCACAACAACCCCACTTCATAGCGGCCCTCTCTTTTTTCACACGTTGAATTTAGAATTTGCAGCGATCTACAGTCTTGTGGGGACATGAGCTCTCTTTTTTGCGGCATCTCTAGGCTGAAGTACTCCTTGATCTCTTCTGTAGGATTTCGTATTTCTTTTCGCAGTCACATATGTGAATATTCAATAGTTGTGAGTCAAAGTGGTTAGTAGTACCTCCCTGCAAAGTCCAACCTAAGCGACACTTAGTGGCGATCGGCTCAAGCCAGTGTCCCTCACGAGTTTTGATAGGCACCGCAAGTTTCCAACAATTGGCTCCTATTAGAATACCCGGCTCGGCATTTTCATATGACTCGATCGGAAGCCCGCGTAGATAAGGGTATTTCTTCGTAATTTTCTCCATATTAAGAGACTGGCTAGGCAAGCC
>NW_023468387.1:0-5979 GCF_013731165.1 Rhagoletis pomonella | reverse complement strand
CTTACTAACATGTTAACGTACATTTTATATATTAATTAAAAATTATAATATACATATATGCATACATAAGTAGGTACATACTATTTTTCTATGTACACTGAGAAAAGAGTTAGCTGAATACATACATACATTTAGTTGCCGTAACAAAACTCTTTTTCTCATATTTTCGTATGCTTTTTAGAGTCAGCCAAATTTTAGAAGATCTAATGAATAATGGCATAAGTAATTAATAAAAAAATTTAAGACGTACATACATATATACATACATACATAATTATGTAAGTATTCCTTTTGTTTTGTGGAAATAGAAAATTTGAAATTTTTGTAAAAATATTTTATGGGTATTTTCGATTTGTACGAAAACAGCTTCGTTGGACTGGGCTCTTCTTCTCAGGGGTGTTTACAACTAGGCGTTGAGAGTGCTTATTTCTATAATTTTCTTCTATTAACAATATTAAATTGACTTTCGGGAATTAAATAGGTAGGTTAAATAGGCCAATTAAATAATGTTTGTACGTAGAACCTTCCCAGTTGAGTACAGCTAACAAACGCCAAGCATTGGAAAACTTTATAGGAAATGTTGCTTTTGCCCATTGGCTGCTATTTAATCTCTCTCTATTAGTAACAAGATAAAACAAGAAAAAATCGAAAATAATAATATCTAAAACCTAATAAGCTGCATGAAAATTAATAGATAACAAATTTAAATTTCAATTATGAAATTCTAGTACTTTACTCATATATTTATATATATATATAGTATATAAGCTAGTGTATTATTTAAAATTATAATAATGTATGCTACATACTTACATACACATATATGTACATATGTATATTGAAATGTAATTTAATATTTAACGCTTCACATACATATCCATTTATAAATATTATCACTTATCTTTATCTATTAATGCTTGCAATCGTAAAGCGGATATAATATAGGATGTTACGCTCTAACGGAGAGCGCCTGAAGTAAGTTTGTATTAGTATTACATTCACAGCAAAAGTAAAATTTGATGAGCGAAATAGAACAATAAATAAATTAGCAAATAAACAAGAGTACAAACACGCACACAAACACTCACAGGCACATATACATACATATGCAAATATATATATGCAATATAAATGTACTGCATATTCTACCATTCTCTAACAAAAATTAAAAAAATAATAATTAAAAAATTTAAAGATACCGTATTTATACAGTGACTCAAACACGTGTTCACGTGTTGAATTTTTTTAATATATACAACATTTTAAGTTTATTTATTTTTTTCTATAAAAATGTTGTCGAAGCTTTAGCCAAAACGATATAAATCAAAGTTTCAAAATGTATACAAAATCTAGGAAAATTCAACAAAGTTTCATTAAAATTTCGAGCTTTTTAATCTGAACCTTTACATCCTTTTTGGGCAGGCAGTTTTATATTCCATGCAATTTTTGAGAATGTTCTTTTTTACTGCTTTTACTGTTTTTTATAACAACTTCTATTTATAAAAACTGGCGTTGATATTTTGAAATTTTGTTACCAAAGGTCTCCCTCCATTTTCTTTCATTAGGAAATTCATGCTTATATGGAAAAAGTTGCAAAAATCCGTCAGCAAAAAAAAAAATATTAAAAATCAACGGGATTTTTATGCCGCTTGAAAGTTGCACTCCGTTGGACTATAATTGTATACAATTTTGTAAATATTCTTATTAAAGGCTCCAAATTTTTATGAAAATTTGTTGAATTTTCCTAAATTTTGTATAAAGTTTGAAACTTTGATTTATATGGTTTGGCTAAAGCTTGTACAATATTTTTATTGAAAAAGAAAAAAAAAATAACTTAAAAAACGTTGTGAATATTAAAAACCAACACGTGAATACTTGTTTAGGTCACAGTAGTTTAAGCAACAAATTTTTACTAATTTTTCAAACACAAATATTTCCAAATTATAATTTTTGTATAACCCTATTTTTTATGATTACAATTTTTTTTATAATTTTTTGCTAGGCCTAAGCTCCATAGAAAGAGAGTGGCATTTCCGCCTTATCTATACATATTGTGTACACATAACAGTACAAAATACTTACTCGAACGCAAAGGATGCTCTATGAGATATTTGTTTATTCAAACTTTCTCGATTAAATATATTGACAAAATTATTATTTTTTTTAGTTAGATGCTTCCGTAGTCAAAAAAATGCCAGATTTTAGGCTCGCAGTTATAGATTTAATGCGAAATAATTTTAAAACGAAATATTTAAAAACGATAGTTTTGGTTGTTATCTGTTTTACGTTTAGTTATGTTTTTTACTTTTTTGTTTATTTTTTTTTGCATTCCTAAATGCTACAAATTTTTATTTTCGTAAATAAAAAAACTATTCAATCGATTACACTCAATAAATAAGCATACACACATACAATTATTTTTTTTTCTCTTTCCTTCTAACCTAACTAATTTCCCAACTTCTTCTCGTCACTTCGCCAGATTCACCATATCACGACGTAAGCGGCCTACCTAGCCCCTACAACATGGAGCATATGGAACAGGATGAAGTGATACCGCCACAGCAGCACATGTCACTCAGCTATGATGACAGCTACGAGGGTGAATACTCGTCAACGCCCAATTCACGCAATCGACGTGTCATACGCGAAATTATCGTGTAATAGAATAGAAAAAATAAAAATATTAATTTAAAATAGAGAGTGAAAACAAAATTAATACAAATCTTTTTGGTTAAGAGAGTGTTGTTAAAATGCATCGCGCGTAGAGTATGTGTGATTCGAGTGAGGCCAACAAAAAACGAAACAAAACATAACAACAAAAGCGGTGCATATGTTTACAAATAAGTTAAACAAAATGAAACGCACTCGCGAAAAGCCAGAAATGTTAAGCGAAATATTTTACAAAACCACTTTTTATGTTTTTTTTTTTGTTTTGTGAAAATAAGTTTATTCTTATGTAAGTCAAGCGGGTAAAAGCGAAGGAGAGGAAAAATAGAAAAATGTGAGTGAAATCAAAATAAGCGCCCTCACAGCATCAATTTACTGCAGCAGAAACACAAACACACACACAGACTGAAATGTCTCGGCAAGCACTGATTGTTTAGCATTTTTTGAGGAAAAGTCAATATTTCTCGCTGGCTTTAAATAATAAGAAATTCACACACACCCACTCACATGTGTAGCAAGCAACGGGCGTCGCATGCAACATAGCATACTTATGGGAGTAAAGTTGCACATAAACACACACACACACACCCACACCAACGCATTTCTGGTTTATCTCTCTGCTGTTTGCATTTGTGCAAGTGCCATTCAAACATACATACATACATGCATACATATGTACCAGCATGCATATTGCATGCAACCTTCGTTTTTTGCCACTTTTATGCACTCGCGCACTCAATCACCCACTCACTCACTCACTCCTGAAACGCATTAATTTCGCGCACACTCGCTGCATTCTTCTGCTAATCATGTATTCATTCAAGCATTCCTTCTGCTGCGCTCGTTTTACGTACAAACAAACATAAATATTTACACTATCTACACCCAACGAAAAGCAAAAACAACCGGAAACATATTCAACGTATTTGAGAGTTGCCATTTTTTTTTTAGAATTCTTAGTTTATAAAGCAAAGGAATAAGTAAAATTTTTTATAAGAAAAAAAAGGAAACGAAAAAGTACGAGACTCTTCTACTAACTAATTAAGTGTATGTAAATTATGTACTATAAATACATACATACATACATAGGAGTATTTTCGAGACAAATTTTCGGAATGAGGTTTGGCGCTTTGCGCGCGTGACATGCTGAGATAGTGGCAAATACCTTCTATTATCCATATTCTGTTAACTGTAAAAAAAGCAAGAAAACAAAAATTTAAAAATAATTAAGATTGTAGCTAAAAGTGCAAATATGTTGGTAAGTGCGTGTGTACTTAAGCATAAATGCGGAAAAATTTGCTAGATTTCCGTTTTTTTTTTTTATTAAAGTAAGCTGCCAAATGAAAACGCAAAAGGAATTACTTACCCAAAAAAGAAAACACATCTTTCGAATTCCCTCTAACACTTTTATTTATGTACAGATATTAATTCATACATAGAAAAAATAAAACACGCATTTTGGCATACTAGCGGGACATTGTGCAGCGCGACGAACCGGAAAGCATATATTTTTTTGATGAAAAATTAAGAAAATATATAAATTATGCAAATCATGGCACGATTGTCGCAAATTAGCAACAAAGAAATGAGTAAGATTTTGAACATATTTTTGCATAATCTTCAAATTTTTTTAACTTTTCTTTTTGACCTTAATATGAAGATTTTTTGAACTCAACAAAAGTCATATGCATATTTTTGTTCAAAACAAGTTTTTTTGCATAATTTTATTCACGTACATACATATGTATATTAGGGTGATTCAGAAAAAAAAAATTTATTTCTCGGAACCGTGCTCAAATGTTTAAACTAAATAAGTCTCGAAAAAATATGAGCCCATAAGAATACACAGGAAAAATTGTTTTTCTTTTTTACTTCTGATTTTTATATTTAACGAACGATACGTTGCACTATAAAGGTATAGAGAATGGAACGCTCTATAAAAAAAGTCAAAAGTCATTTTTAGATAAGTCAACTCGGTCAAAAGTTATTCGAGGTCAAAATCGAATGAATGGCCTCACATTTTCTGAGACTTATTTTGGCGTCTAAGCGGAACTTTTGAGCATGGTTCTGAGAAAAACAACCAAAATTTTTCACCATAATGTATATTGTAGTTATTTTACAACTTTTCGAATGAATTTGAAAAACCTATATAAAAAGTATTCATTTTCTAATTTTAACAATACTCTTATACGCTTTTTTGCAATTAAAGAACACAAAGTACGGAACGTAGCGGTTATGATATTTATAATAAAAATCATTACATAAACGTAATATATATTTTTTCGAACAAGTTTAATCATTGTTTTATGATTTTTATTCTTTCGATCAAGAATAGCGGTTATTTTTGGATTTATAATTTTTCGATAAATTTTGTACCGTTATTTTGGATTTGTATTTGTTAGATCATATTATAATCGTTGTTTTTAGATTTAGTTTGTTGATCATAGGAGCTTTAACTCGGTCTTAAAAACGCAGTCTCCATCATAACGAGAAAATATTATGGAAAAAAATGTAAGTGCAAAACAACGAATATTTTTTAGCGAAAAAAGAAAATCACAAAATAACGTTTTAATTTTACCGGAAAAATTAAAATCCAAATTCAACGATTATTCTTGATCGGAAATAACAATGATCTAAAAATAAAGATATTTATAGAAATTTTTGGTATGTTTTTCTAGTTTCGAAGTTTTTAACTTGAACCCAGATCTCGATAAAACTTTTCGGGGTGCATTACAAAATTAAAAAAATAATGTATATACTTTAGTACGATTTTATAAAAAGTTTGAATTTTTTTTGTAAATCTATCTATTTACATATACGAAATGCTTTGCAGATTTTTATTTACAATTTTATATAAACTTGCAATAGAATTATACTTTTTTTTATTTTTGTTTTTTTTATTTTTGTTTTTTTTATTTTTGTTTTTTTTATATTTTTTATATAAAATTTTTTCAAAATTTTTTTTTTCGTATTAAACTTTCAGTAGGGCTATCAAAGCAGGGTTAAGAGTATGGCCCTGCCTCACAGATTAAAAACTCTAGGAATTAAAATAAAATTTTTGTTCATTTCTTAACTAATTTATTGAGTTTTTTAAAACATACTAAAAATACGTGAATAAATTATATGCGAAATACACACATAAAATGTAAACGACATCTCTCTATTGGACGAGTATTCCGCTAATTTAAATTGATAAAAATTTTAAAAATAATTTACGGCATTTATTATTACCAAACGGCCACAAAACAGAAAATTAAATTGTTGATACTTGTTTTTGCATTTGTTCACACACAGCACCATTTTTTTTTTTTT
>NW_023468386.1:0-5979 GCF_013731165.1 Rhagoletis pomonella | reverse complement strand
GCGAATTTTTGCAAATTTATGATCAATTTCAGTAGCTCTAATAGAAAAGCCATTATTTTGTATCATCGTGGCATAGGCACAACTTCTAGAAACACTAATTAGTTTACTTGCATGCATACAATATAAAAATTGCAAATATAGGAAAATGACAAAAAAATTTGGTTTAACATTTTTTTAATTTAAAATAATTTGTTTATAATCTGAACGATTTTCGTCATATTATTATTATAAATCAGTAACAGCAAGTCTCGCCTTCAATTTGGCAATTACTACGTACCGATCGAGTAACATTTACCAAAGTTATATCGAAAAACTTAAGTGGATCTCCAATTTTTTTGTATGTATTTTCAATTGTAAAAAAAACGTTTAGATAAAAGAGTCGGATTACAGAAAAGTGTGCCAGGGAGTGACTTTTTTCGTTCAAGCTGAATGCAAAGCACTATCGTCCGATTAGAGGGTCCTCAAAAGGATTTCCCAGAACATGTTAAAGCCTTTTTATCATAATGCAATTAACTAAAATATTTATGTATATCAAAACCACAGCTGGGTAGCGTCTGCACGGCGGGCGACTGCGCGGCGTATTCGCGTACACATACACGCTCTGCTTGGGAAGACAGCGAAAGCATCATTCAACCACACGACTTGTTCGCACGCACACAGAGACATCAATTGCACGCACACTACAAAAATTCTCTGCCGAAAATGCCCAACTCTGATCTAAACACTTATTGCACGTCTCCTACTTTCGTATAACGGCAAATTTAGCAACCGCGAAAAATGTGCTTCTTCGTTGACTAATGAAACCATACCGCACCAATTTTCAAGACTGCGTAAATGGACTTAAAATGGGCGTTTCTCAACCTAATTGTATCATGTTCTCTTCCTCTTCTTTTTTGGTGCTGTAACCGCCTAAGCGATTTTGGCCAAGTTCAGCAAAGCACGCCAGTCGTTTCTCCTCTGTGCCAACTGACGCCAATTGGAAACACCAAGTGAAGCCAAGTCCTTCTCCACCTGATATTTCCATCGCAGTGGGGCCCCCCCTCTTTCTCTGCTACCACCAGCGGGTTCCGAGTTGAATACTTTCAGAGCTGGAGCGTCGGTGTCCATTCGAACGACATGACCAAGCCAGTGGAGCCGCTGTATTTTAATTCGCTGCACTATGTCCATATCGTTGTAAAGCTCATACAGCTCATCGTTCCATCGTCTGCGGTACTCGCCGTCGCCAACGCGTAAAGGACCGTAAATCTTCCGCAAAATCTTTCTCTCAAACACCCCAAGAGCCGCCTCATCGGATGTTGTCATTGTCCATGCTTCTGCGCCATATACCAGCAGGGACATGATGAGTGACTTATAGAGCGTGGTTTTCGTACGTCGAGAGAGGACTTTACTCCTGAATTGCCTACTCAGTCCAAAGTAGCACTTGCTGGCAAGAGTGATTCTACGTTGGATTTCAATGCTGACATTATTATCGGTGTTAATGCTGGTTCCCAAGTAAACGAAATTCTCTACTTTCTCGAAATTGTAACTGTCAACAGTGACGTTGGTGCCAAGGCGCGAATGTGCTGACTGTTTGTTTGATGACAGGAGATACTTCGTCTTGTCCGCGTTTACCACCAGACCCATTCGCTTTGCTTCCCTTTCCAACTTGGAAAAGGCAGAACAGACTTCGAGGTTTTTGTTACCGATGATGTCGATGTCATCGGCATAAGCCAGCAATTGCACGCTCTTGTAGTAAATTGTTCCTGAGCGGTTCAGTTCTGCAGCTCTTATTTTCGTCTCCAACATCAGATTAAAGAAGTCACATGAAAGGGAGTCGCCCTGTCTGAAACTCCGGTTTGTGGCGAACGGATCGGAGAGGTCCTTTCCAATTTGGACGGAGCTGGTGGTATTGCTCAACGTCAACCGTGTGGGTTTTGAGGGGAAGCCAAATTCAGACATAGCGGCGTATAGGCAACTCCTTTTAGTGCTGTCAAAAGCAAAATAGGTGGTGGGTGTCGATCCTTTTCTCGCGGGTCTTTTCCAAGATTTGGCGTACCGTGAATACCTGGTGTATGGTGGATTTTCCAGGTCTAAAGCCACACTGATTAGGCCCAATCAGTTCATTGACGGTGGGCTTCAGTCTTTCACACAATACGCTCGATAAGACCTTGTAACCTATGCTTAGAAGACTGATCTCGCGGTAGTTGGCGCGAACGGCGGGGTCACCTTTCTTGTGGATTGGGCAGAGCACACTTAAATTCCAGTCGTCGGGCATCTAACCATATTCTGCACAAGAGTTGATGCATGCACCTTATCAACTCCTCGCCGCCGTACTTGAATAGCTCAGCTGGCAGGCTGTCAGCTCCAGCCGCTTTGTTGTTTTTCAGCCGCGTCAGGCGGTGGAAATTCGACTCCGTCATCATCGAGTGCAGGCTCGGGTTCTTCGTGGAAAAGTGTTCCTTCCATAATTTAAGTACGCTCTGGGCATCAGTTACTAGGTCGCCATTATTGTTCTGGTAAAATTTTCGGGCATTCTTCCTGTCGGTCAGCATTTCAAGCTCTTCGCACTCACGTCTTTCGGCCTCTCTCTTCTTATTGCGACAAATACGTCTCGCTTCCCTCTTCAAATCCCTATAGCGGTCCCACATAGCGCGCGTTTCGCCCGATCGCAGCGTGGCCCTGTAGGCGGCAGTTCTTTCGGGCTCGCTGAAATCCGACTACTTCTTCGGCGGCGGTACTTAATGAGCGGGAAATTTGGTTCCACTGCTCGCATATAAGCTTTCTTTGCAAATTTGGCCCACATTTTTTGCTGCACAGAGGCGGGTGCGTATCTTGGCTGCAACAAGATAATGGTCCCTAGACATTGCTTGCCTTGCCCCGTCCAACGCATTTCTTGGATGGCGGTGATGTCAGCTTTTGTCCTTACGAGGACATCAACCAGCCGGGCAGAGGCACCTTCCCCATTAAGAGCGCGGACATTCCAGGTGTATGCCCTCTGTTTAAGCCGCCGCTTAAACGCAATTTCAGCGGTCGTGCGCGTATCCTTTGGCCGTAGCTGTGTGGAGTCGAAGCGACTCCGGAAATGATTCCCGAGAGCGCACAGCCGCCTACTATCATCGGTGCCAAATCAGCGACACGTCAGTCCAGAAATAAACGTCAGTCTACGCGCACGCGCCCTTCAAAACCTATTTGTGAAATAAACTGTGTCTTCACAGCTGTAAATATACAGTCATATACATAGATTGCTATATACTTGTAAACTGAAAGTTTAAATAAATAATCAAACATTTTGTGAATTGAATCTAAAAATTTAAAACAAAGTCTTTCCTTGTATCGGAAAAAGTGTGTGTGTGCAAGGTGAGTGCGAAAGGCGACCAGTGGATTTGTTCATGGTCCTTCACAGCGAACCGTGGCCCAGCTCCTAAGAAAATAAAACTTTAAAACTTAAAAATAAAAATAAAACAATCCGTATTCGTACGTCCGCAAAAACACACATATAAAACCATTTCAAGAGTGAAAAAGAGCTATAAACAAAAGTGCACGTATATACATATTCTTATACGCAAAAAAAAACCGAGAGAAAACCAAAAATTTTTTGACAAACAAAAAAAACTGAAAACAAAAATTTGTTTAATTACAAAAAAAAAACGTACATGTTTGGGAAAAAATTCGCTAACAATATATAGTAGTGCGTTTTCAAACGACCGACAAACATAAATATTTTTTCTGCGCTGTTTCAAAAAAAAAAAAAAAAATTTTTTTTTCCGAAAAAGTACTTGCTACATTCACAAGGCGAATCGAGCTACATCAGCCAAGCAGCCATCAATAGTACCAGCACCCACAAACAACATCAGCAGCCATCAACAACATAAGCGGCAACAACAACATCACATACACATATACATAAATCAAGGAAAGTAGTAAGTAGGCAAATTTTTAATTTCCTTAAAAGTTGAAATAATATAACTTTCATATTATTAAAAGTTATATTATTTCAAATAAATTGCAAACGGACATACATACGTTTATACATATACATACCTATATATATATACAGGATGTCCCAGAAGTAACGTGCCAAACTTTAGGGGAAGTTAGGTGGGGGGGTGAGCTCTCTGATAAACATAAAAATTTCAGGTAAAAGTGTCACCGTTTTTGAAATACTTACATTTTTTTGATTTAAAAAAAATCGTGCCTTTTCATGTATTTTCTTTAACTGCATCTACAAACCAGGCTATACTTAGTAAATTTTTTATGTAAAATACTTCCAGATAGTTGCCTCTCCATACTCAAATGCAATGTAGTTGAAATATATTAAGGAACCATCATAAAATTAGGACTATTTCTGGATTTTTAACTTTTTGATATTTTCTTCCCCAACATTGACTATCTCGGGTGAAAAAAAAATTTACTGAGCTATAACTTTACATTACATAAAGATTTCAGAAAGGTGCCACACTTACTGTTTTGAATAGAAAAAAAAAAGTTATAGCCGCTTTTGTGGGTAAAGGACTGAGACACGCTAGAATGTATTTAATAGATTTAAATTGAATTTGATCTTGTTACCGTCAAATGACATGCTAAATAGTACAAAGGTACATAATTACTTGCTTCTGACATTATTTTGTGTTACTTACCGGAATTCGGACTAGAGTCTATAACAAGGGCTATATCTATCAATATTTTGTGTGAAGGATGGGTTCACGTGAAATAAGATATACATGAGTTGTTTGAAGAAAAATTTATTCATTTATTGATAAATTATGCTCAAATTGGCGACCTTCTACTCTAATACAAGCTCGGCACCTTTTAAGAAAAGACGCTTTTAGAGATCTTAAACTCAATTGTTCCCGCAAATGCTCTTCGTTATGAATTTTTTTTAAATAAATTTTGTCCTTAAGACAGCCCCAGTAGGAAAAATCTAATGGATTCAGGTCTGGCGATCGAGCGGGTCACGTGATTGGCCCGTATCGTCCAATCCATCGGCGAGGATAAGTTTCGTCTAAATGAGCTCTTACTTCACGCCCGTAGTGAGCAGGGCACCCGTCATTTTGCAGCCATAGTCTTCGCCGCTGGTTTAAGGGTACATCTTCCAAAAGAGTTGGAAGCCGTTCCTGACGGAACTCTAAATAACTGTGAGAGTTGAGCGTTGGCGGCAATTCCACAGGTCCCAATATCTGACAATTAAAAATACCGCACCATAAATTTATTTTGTACCGGTACTGCGAACGATCTTCTCTCATTTCGTGAGGATTGTCTATCTGCCAACTGTGAAGGTTATGCTAATTAAAATAACCATCACGTTTGCATGATGATTCATCGCTCCAAATTATTTTATTAAAAAAGTTGGATAGTGATGCATGCATTCGCAACATTTCACGGCAAAATCTAACCCTCGACAGGTAATCCCTTTCCTGTAGAGCCTGAACACGTTGAATGTGGTAGGGATGAAATCGATGGTCTTTTAAAGCTTTGTGAACTGTAGTTTTTGGTATTCCCGTCCGCCTTTCCATCATTCTCACTGAAGTCGATGGACCTAGTTCCACTTCCTCTAACACAGCTTCAACATATACCGTTGCAGGACGTCCTGTTTCGCCGCCACGCCTTCCAGGTATGCAACCTTAAAAAAGTGAAAAATGATAGTTAACAAGCAAGCAAACAAGAAAGGTGTAAAAATCACTTACCTTCATATATTTCTCTATGGGTCCGGGCGAATACTTCACGACCCGGATGTCGACGATTGGGGCATCGCTCTGCATAGAGTCTTTGAGCAGCTCTGGCATTACAGCAAGCTTCACCGTAAATTAGGTGAATATCTGCATATTCATGCGACGTATACTGCGTGTTCTCTGTCATAGTATTAATATCACAATGTTCGAAGGGTCCAATTTCACAAAATCCACTTTCACTAATTCCGGTAAGTAACATAAAATAATGTCAGGAGCAGGTAATAATGTACCTTTGCACTATTTAGCATGTCACTGGTCGGTAACAAGAGCA
>NW_023468385.1:0-5979 GCF_013731165.1 Rhagoletis pomonella | reverse complement strand
GATTTGGTTACAAATCTGCGTACTGATTAAAAAGTTGAAAATTTGCTGAATTTTATCGAGTTTTGCACAAAGTTTAGAAATTATATTTTTATATTTTGTTGTTCAAAAATATTGGAATGAAAATTGTTGAATTGTGAAAAATTTTGGAAAATTGGAAAAAAAGTAAGAAAGTTTATAAAATTCCCAACCGGTACCATCGAGATCAGTTTACCGGCACGTCTATGAATATGGCATACGGTGTAATACAAAAAGACACAAAGAAAAAGGGTTTCTAAGTAGCTTTTAAATAATTCTAGAGTTCTGGAAAAGGAAAAAAAGTTCTGCATATTTTGATTAAAAAAATTCAAAAATTTTGTATGCTAGATTCACACAGAATATGTACGTGTGGCAAAAAGGCAAATAAAAACTGTTCTAAGTAGTTTTTCAATAGTTCTAGAAGGGGCACGGCGATTGTGTGTATATTTATGAGGTGGTATCGATTCAACAATTACAACAATTACTTGTATTTTGTTTTTACTTTTAGCGGGCCATTGTCAATTTTCAGCTATTCTTTGCCGAAGGGAAAAGGGCGACAGAAAATACAAACACTCTCACGTTTTCACTCACTCACTAGCGAAATAAAAAAATGTTGACAATCACACGCTATTCACAGCTTATGAAAGAACACCGCCTTATGTAAATTCGCCTTGTAGAAGCGAAATAAAAATTTTGCAAAATTACGCCGAAAAAATATTTTTTTGTTTTCAAAAAAGTCGAAATATAGTCTATTACCGACAGGCAATTTGTCAAGAATCAATCCACATCTTCGAAAATTCTCACCCCATGAGTTCCATCATCGGAGACCAATGCCACCTATAGTAGATGAAGGGCTCGAATTGATTCGTAGCCTTTTCCGGAGCCTGCCCTTTGATGAGAATGAAGACAAAATGTAGTGGATTTAAACAGAGTTTAATAAGCTGCAAACCAAAAAAAAAAACAGTAAACGATTTTCTTTTCTTTTGTTTTTTAAGTAATTTTTTACACTAGAAAATTTTCCAGTATTCAGATATAAGTAAAATTAATCAGAGTTCCATTTAAAAACAAAAATAAAATTTTTTTGTATGTATATTCTCGTATATACGTAAATAAATAATGCGATAACACGATTTATTCGACTGCAAAAATTTTACCCGCCCAAAAATGCTACTAAATAAACCGCAAATACGACAAAAAAAAAAATTAAAACAAGAAATATATATGAAAGAAAGAAAATTGGTAAATCAGTGCTTAGCAAGTGCTTATCACATACAACATACCATATTATATGATGGCAAATATAAATAAACACAAATGCTCAGAAGACGTATGACGATTTCGAGCTAAAAATGGGTAGGCGAAAATCATAGCTAAAGCCAATAAAACCAGCGGTGATGTATGGGCAAGAAAGCTTAAGGCCTAAATAAGATTTCACATTTCTACTAAACATTTGCAATTGTCCTTCGTATTTACATATATGTGAATGTCATTGACACATAAGTTTTTCCCGATTTTATTTGGAAGCAAACTTGCATACACACTTACGTAAGTAGGTAAGTTTGTATGTATGTGCACATACACATCATTACCTAAAGGTGAAAAGGTGGCAAGTCCATTTTTTGAAAATGATTCCGGACAGACGAAAAATTGATATAGTTTCGCATTATCTGTCATTCTGCATCTAAAACTAAATTTTGAAAAAAAAGTTGACTTGGCGCTTTTTCCCGTTTAGGTAGCGATATGTATGTTTACGTACAGACATATGTATGTACATAAATATGCAATTGATGTGCGCCAGTGGGTTTTCCTAGTTAGATCGACGCATCAACTCAATTAGCTATGCACTTTGAAAGCTTTATATTTGAACATTTAATGAGACTTAGTAGTACTGGCTCAAGCATATTAAGCTCTTATGTCACCATATCTCACAAGTTAAAGCATAAATGTTACTGCTGGTGTTTAAACTGTTTTTTTTTTGGTTATGACACTCTGGCAGCAAATGTCCGATATGTATTTAATAAAAACTGAAGGAAAATCTAACAAGATGTCACTTCGGGGATCTGAGAATGAAATTGAGCTATTTCAAGAACATTGTATCGAGAATTAAACGCGGCTAACTGTTTACTTCTTTTGAATCGGAAAATAGCCATCAACCCAAGACCAATAAGTTGGGTGAATCAACTTCAGCTTCAGAATTAGTTTACAAGATGGGCCAGAAATAATATACTTTGCACTTCTTACTATCCGACAATTAGAAAAAGAACCACAGGAAGCCAGAAACGGGGACTAAGGAGCATAATTCGAGAAAATGTAGCAGAGAAAAATCGTACAGGAATATTTTTATGCTGAAAGCTCTAAACTTAAATAAGTCAGATGATAGCGCAACAGTTGATGGCGATGATAATAATAAAGATGATGATGATTTAACATATCCTAAATAACAAACTTTTGTAGTATATGTACACCTCGTGCCAAAATTATAAGCGCATCAAAAGATTACAAGTTTTAACAATTTTTTTAGTTTTTTTTTTATTCTTTGGCATAAACCGTATAAGTCCAATGCGCAAACTTTGGCAATATTTCAAAAGCATTAAACAAATTTCCATACAAAATTTCAAGTTTTAAAATTGGATTTATTAGAAAGATTTTGAATATGAAATTTTGTAGTCCATTTAATTTTTATTTAATAAAGTGCGAAGAGGGAGTTGTGACAATTTATTTAGTTGACGAAGATGTGCCTTCTCTTACATACAAAGTATGTTCGACGATGTTTTTAATAACAAAAATAATGTTTTTCATCGAAATTGATTTTTTTGTATAGTAGATATGTCTAGGAGATCATTCGACACACTTTAGTTCTTTTTATAGCAGTTATGAGGGTCTCCTACCCTAAATTATTCACCGGAACGAGTGGGAAACCAGTTCGAGACCTTATGAGTACATATAAGTATGTATATATGTACTCCTAATCACATTACTTTTATCGTACACCACTACATGCTTATTACCACTTAGACCACTTCCTTCCTTTCTTTTTCTCATTATTTGGCAAATAAATTACACCTTATAGCTTTGTCATGACAAATAACGAGCTAAATATGTCTAAATTTGTACAGAATAAATATTAACATTAGGGTGGTCCAAAAAAAAAAGGAAAGTGGCAATTCCAAGGTTTGTTTTATATCGAAAAAATAGACCGCATTTTTTTATTTTGAAATCAAAAAATATTTAGAAGTCACTTAAGGCGTTCAAAGTTTTCTATGTATTTTATATGGGAAATAACTACTTTTCGTAGAAATAGTATAGAATTTTTTTTCGATCAGAAAACTCTGGTTTTCTTCAGGAGATTTCCAATAATGACACCCAAGGTATATTTAACCATTTTTTAGTACTAAAGATTTTTAATCGGTCCCCCATTGCAGTTTCTGGGGTTTTTTTTTTGTGCTGAAGAAAAAAAGATTTTGTCGTTCGAGAAATATTGATATTCAAGAATACTTTACCATTTCTACGACATTTTTTTTTTTGCCATATAAAATACGTGGCAAACTGTGAGCGCTTTGAGCGAACTTTAAATATTTTTTTGATTTCAAAATACATTCTCTCGGTATAGAATAAGCCTAGGGTTGAGAGCATACATACAAATCACGACTTTACTTTTTCACATGCAGTTTTGGATCACCCAAATATACATACATACATACTTATGCATTAACACTAAGTCTTAGCCCAAAAGCAAACAAAAATTGCGTGATTTTAAGCTGTGGAATAGTTTTCACTTACCTCAACGTACACTTCTACAAAAGTTTACCAACCAAATAGAATAATATGTATGTATGTAAATAGTTTTACTGCTGAATTGGGGTTGCATTATTCGGAAAAATGCTTAAATGCTCGTACTTACACGCTACGTGTTGTCATTGCTAGACCAAAACTAAGTAAATACCTCTCAAAAAGTGGTCGAACAAAGAATTATAAAAGTTGTTACTTAAACAAAATTAGAAGGTAGGGTAGATAAGCTTTTACAACACTGTAACAAAGGGGGGGACATCAACATTTTCTAACTACCATTATTTTTTTGTTATTCACTGAAGCCTGTTGGGGTTGTACATAAATCAACAATAGGAAATTGATTTATAAGCGTAAAAAGTGAATTGACTGTAGAAGAACGCAACTTTGGATAAGTAGATAACTTAATTTATGACTTCGTAGCATTGAAGTAAAATATTGCGTGCCGTAAGTTAAAGAAAAGCACTAAAATTGCATGTCGTCCATAATGACACATCGTAAGTTAGTTTTTCTTTTTCAATTAAGAAATCAGAGTGAAATAGAATTCTTTAAATGTCTGGAGTGGGACGCAATTTGTGCACACCGCAAAAAAAGGAATTTCCTTCCTGTCATGTTAGAGAATGTAAATAATCGTCCAACTTCTGCGACCAAATCCTAATCTAACTCATTTAATTTCACCGAATACGAAAGCAATTTATTGTTAAGAAAGGAATTAGAAATACCTCAGCACCATAATGTTGAATGGGCGAAAAAGTGGGAAATACACCTACATATTAGCGGAATTGTATTCAAACAACAGCAGCGAGAAAAGCCGACAACACTGCTATAGCAGTCCATTTCTAAAGAATAACAGCACCAGTAAAAATAACAATAACAAAAGTCGTTACTACAACTCTAAATATACATGCATACGTACATTAGACTGGGTCTCGAAAAAAGTTTGCAATTACAAAGTGCTTCCCCTTTGGCGGTGAGTTTTGAACTACATACTTATATTGAAATAATGCACCCAAATAAAATAACAAAAGTCCATGCATGCCAGCCTAAATTACTTGCAGCTGATGGCGGTTGCGTTATCTATCAACAATAACACTTAGCCCGGTTGAAATAGAAATTTTACGTTACTATAGCTTTTCTATCTGTTAATTTATTTTTACGTTTCTGAAGGAAAAAATAATTCTATTGCAAAAATGTTTAATGTTATGAAGAGTGAGTGGGGCGACGGGATCGTTCAGACTTTTGAGTGAGATAGGTATGTATGTACACATGTATGCACATGTATATTAGAGTGGTCCAAAATAATAATAATGCCGCCACCCCCTAGGATTGTTCTGAACCGAAAATAAATACACCCCTATTTTTTATTTTGAAATCAAAAAATATTTAGGGAGTGCTCACAGCGCTCAAAGTTTTCCATGTATTTTATATGGGGAAAAACAAATTTTCGTAAAAATGGTATAAAACTCTTGAAAATCAATAGTTTTCAATCGTAATACTGTGGTTCTCTTCAGGGGACTTCAAATATTAATATCCAATTGCTTATTTAACCATTTTTTAGGATTAAAGATTTTTTATTGGTCCCCCCATTGCATTTTGTAGGACCTATAAAATATAGTTACCATGAAAAAATAGTTAAAGGAAAAATTGGGTATTGTTACTGGGAGTATCCTGAAGATAAGCAAAGTTTTCCGATTGAAAAATATTGATTTGCAAGAATTCTACACTATTTCTACGAAAAGTGGTTTTTTCCCCATATAAAATACATTGAAAACTATGAGCGCTTTGAGCACTCCCTAATTTTTTTCATTTCAAAAAAAAAATGGGGTTATATTTATGCGACCTTATTTTTATACCTTTCATGAGCATGAAATGGTATTATAACTTTGGTCCGATGTTTGTAAGTACCAGAACAAAAAGAGATAGGCCCATTAAAATGTATACTTATATGATCAGAACGTCGAGCTGAGTTGATTTAGCCATGACCGTCTGTCCGTCTGTCCGTCTGTCTGTCTGTTTGTATGCAATCTAGTCTCTCAGTTTTAGAGATATGCGTATCAAATTTGGTAGGTGGGTGTATTTTTATAATGTATTAATCATTTGTCGGAACCGGAAGAATCGGACCACTATAACATATAGCTCCCATACAACTGATTGTTCAGATATGAGATTTTTCGTTAT
>NW_023468384.1:0-5979 GCF_013731165.1 Rhagoletis pomonella | reverse complement strand
AGTTCATCGTCTTGAGAAAATACAACACTACAAATGTCTTCACAAAAGTGACCCACATGTGCAAGCTGCAATATGATCGTTTCGACAAAGCAAGTGGCCGCTAACGCTTACAACATTACAAATGTCTTCACAAAAAGTGGCCCACATGTGCAAGCTGCAATTTGATCGTTTCTTCAAAGCAAGTGGCCGCTAACGCTTTGCTTGCATAATATTGCAGTCACATGTGTGTTTACATTACTGACCTTACTCACTAATTATTTGTAGACACACAACACCCTTACCCTATAAAAAAAAATGATTTTGTAATCATAATTGACAAAATTATTTTTATATTATAGTTTTACATATTTTTATATACGTTTACATATTTCTAGCTTTTATTAAATTATTATTGTGTAGTTCTTTTTCTACATTGTCTATAATTATAGTACTGTTAGATCCGTTTTGTGATATAATTTTAAAAGGACCTTTAAAAGGTTTATCTAATTTTTTCTTATTTCCTACTTTTAAATATACGTAGTCTCCTGTTTTAAATTTTGGTTTGTAAATATATTTTTGTGTATTGGAGTTATGTTGTTTATTTTTTAACAAAATTTCTTGTGCTTGATTATGTGCATATCTTAGTTTAATTTTTAATTCATTTATATAATTGTCTAAATTGTAGAATGATTCTTTGCTTTTAATAATTTCACAAGGTAAAGAGCATAATTTACCATATACTAATTCAAATGGTGTATAGTGAGTCGTGCTATGTGGAGTGGTGTTGTATGAGTATGTATAGTATGGTAATAGTTCATCCCAGTTATCCTTCCCGTCCATTGTCATTAAGAAGTCATTTAAAACTCTATGGTTTCTTTCAACTGTACCTAAAGTTTCATGATGGTATGGTGTTGATGTTACTTTGTCTATGTTCATTAGTTTACAGACATTTGTCAATAATTCGTTCGTAAATTCAGTACCTTTGTCTGTTTTTAATTTCCTAAAACAACCATATTTTAAAATAAACTTTTCTACTATCGTTTTTGCTACACTCACTGCGTCTTTTGTTATCAAAGGAAACGCTTCTACAAATTTTGTAAGTTCGCATTGAATTGTTAGTATATATCTGTATGTATTGGATGGTCTAAGAGGACCAACTGTATCTATTGTTACAACATCAAATGATGTATTTGGTGTATCTGTTATTGTCAACTTTTCTTTTGTATATTTAATAATTTTTACTTCGTTACAGATTTTACATTTGTTAATATGGTCTTTAACCATTTTATTCATGCCTTTCCACACATATTTTTGTTTGAGTTTTCCTATGCATCGTCTTATGCCGCAATGGCCTGCTGTTTTTGAGTCATGGTATCCTTTTATTAATTCTTTCATTTCTTGTTCATTTTCTATTCTTTTCGGAGGAGAATATAATAGTATGTCTAGACAATCTCCGATTTCATTTTCTTGTATTTCCTTAAAAATTTCTTTAAATCTATTAATAGATATCTTTTTAAATATTTCATCATCATTCGCTAGCGCTAGTTTACTAATGTGTTCATGCTTTGCGTGAGATAACAATTTTTTCAAAATCAATTTTAACTCTGATAATGTCTTATGATTGTATCTAACATGTAACTCATTTTTAAATTCATTAAACTCAATTTTTTGGCCAGTTTTAGTTTTATCTTTATTCTCAAATTTTAACTTTTTTACTCCTCTAATATCAGATATTGAAATACACTCCCATATATGAAGATGATCAGTCTCCAATGGTAAAGTGTCCGCGGGTGTTTCTTCTTCTTTATTATCTGTCAATTTATTTTTCATTCCTCGTGTTAACACATTGATATTATTTGTTGGTACCATGTCTTTTAATTTCTCCGAGTTTAAAACTATTCTTGACAACGCATCGGCGTTGGTATTCATTTTACCTTGCTTAAATATAATGTCAAAATCATAATCCATTAAATCTATTCTTATCCTAGTTAATTTAGATGATGGGTTCTTATGGGTAAATAAACTAACTAATGGTCTATGATCTGTATACACTATAAATCTTTTACCATACAAATATGGTCTGAAATGATTTATTCCCCAATGAATGGCTAGCAACTCTTTTTCTATTATCGCTTTGTTTATTTCATATTTATTTAATGATTTACTAGCAAATGCTATGGGTTTATCACTACCGATTTCTCCTTGAGAAAGTACAGCTCCCAGTGCATAATTTGAAGCGTCTGTTGTCAAAACAAAAGGTTTTGAAAAAATCTGGGTAACTTAGTACTGGTGGCGACATAAGTTTTTCTTTCAAAAGTTCAAATGAACTCTGACAATTTTGTGACCAGCTAAAAATCACATTTTTCTTTAATAATTGATTTAATGGTTTTGCTATGTCAGCAAAGTTCTGAATAAAACGTCTGTAGTAGTTACAAAAAGCTACAAATCTGCGTACTTCGTCAGAATCTGTTGGTGTTGGGTAATCTTTTATTACTGAATATTTGCTAGGGTCAGTAGTCACACCTTTATCTGTGATTAAATGTCCAAGGTAAACTACCTCAGGTCTCAAGAAATTACATTTTCCTGGATTCAATTTTAGATTATATTTACGTAACCTTTTAAAAACTTCTACAAGATTCCTATTGTGCTCTTTTAAACTAGCTCCAAAAACTATTATATCATCAACGTATAAAAATGCTGATGCTTGTAAGCCACTGAGTGCAATTGAAAGCATTCTTTGAAAACTATTTGTTGAGATTTTCAAACCGAAAGGCAAACGTTTAAATTGGAAATGACCTGAATCTGTTGAGAAGGCTGTTAATGGTCTCGATTTTGGATGTAGTGGAATTTGATGAAATGAACTTGTCATATCTAAAGTCGAAAAATACTTCGCTTTACCTAATTTATCAAGTACATCTTCTAACCTGGTTAATGGAAATTTGTCATCTACAACTTTTTTATTCAAAGATCTATAATCAACTACTAGTCTCCATTTTTTCTCTTCCCCCGCGCTCTTCTTTGGTACTATTAACAAGGGTGAATTGTATGGGCTAACGGAAGGTTCAACTATGTCTTCGTCTAATAGTTTGTCAACTTGTTTTTCTATTTCTTGTAAACTGGAGTGTGGTATTCGATAGTTTTTAATGTAAACTGGTGTTTTGTCCGTTGTTCCAATTTTTTGCTCATAAAAATTATTTTTTGTCAAAATTTCTCCATCTAAATGAAAAATGTTTTGATGATCTTTACAGATTTCTAATATTGAAGCTTTTGCTTCCTTATCTAGCTTATCTATTTGAATTTCTTTTTGAATTTTTTGGAACCTGCTTTCATCGGTTAAAGTATTTTTGAAATGTAGTATATCATAATTTTTAAGTTTATCTATACCTAGTGTTAATTTTGATATATTTACTTCCTTTTCAGTTGTATTCAAAAATTTTATGTGTTTTATTCCTTCTGACGGAATAATGGTATTTGCAACAAATATCCCTTTTCTTATTTCTTTCCCACATATTACGCTTTCTTCATCTACTTCAATATCTACAGCTATTACTGTTTCTGTTCTTGGAGATATTTTTATGTTTTTAACTGTTTTTGTTTGCATATTCATTGGTATTATCATATCATCATCATCAACTTGCGATATTGTTAGTGTATACGTTTCATAGTCAATCTTACAGCTACGCTCTGTTAAGAAATCTCTACCTAATATTCCATCTGCTAATAAATTTGAATTTTCTAACATTATGTGAAATTTATGTACTATTTCCTTATCCTCCCATAATAGCTTAATTTTTGCAACTCCTAACGAGTTTGTCATTCCCCCATTTATTCCGCTTATTTGACAAATGTCACTTTTATCTATATAACTATTAGCTAAATTTTCTTTTAATAATGATATATCTGCACCTGTATCAATTAATAATGATATTACGTTATTACCTATTTTAACTCTCATATAATTTGAAAGTTCTTCATTTTTACTTACACTAATTATTTTCTTTGTTGAGTACTCCCCGGTTTTTCGCCACCGGGGGTACCCCCGTTTCCCCGGTTGCCATCTCTATTGTTATTATTATAACCTCTGTTTCCTTGGTTATTATTTCTATTATTTCTACCATAATTGTTACTTCCTCCTCTGTTATTATTAAACCCTCTATTACTAGTGTTGTTTCTATTATGGCTGAAATTCCTACTGTCATTATTATTTGAGTTTCTAGTGCCATGTTCATTATTTCTCTGTTCTCTATTATTAAAATTTCTATTATTATTATAGGACCTGTAATTGCTCGTAAAATTTCTTCTATTTCTTGTGGCTATATGTACAAAATTATTCTGATTAGGTTTTGTTTCTACTTCTAAAGCTATTTTAATCGCGTCAGATAGTTTTGTTGGTCTTGCCGCCAAAACTACTGATTTAAATGGCTCTTCTAAACCATTCTTGAAAGTTGTCAAACCAATTTGGTCATTAAGTTTAACTATTATTTCTCTATTTGTTTCACCTTGTTCACTTATTTGCAATTCATTTAATGATGCTAACAAGTTCTCTATTTTAGACCCAAAAGTATTCACATTCAAACCTCTTTGATTTGTTTGTGATAATTCACTGTGAATATTTGATGTTGTTTTATATGATTTATATGTTTGTTTGAGTAGTTTTTTAAAGTCTTCCAATGTAGTAGGCTTGGCTTCTGTCAGAATTTTATTTTTTACTTTTTCTGATAGCTTTGTAGCTAAAACGAATTTAATTAATAATTGTTTCTGCTGCTCATTCTCTAAGGTGTCGTGATAGAATTCAATTAAGCCAAGGTAATTGTTTACTTCAAGATAATCCCCTTGAAATTCCGGAATTAGCTTGGAAGCAGTTACTAAATCAAATTTTGACATTTTTGTTTTAACTTCGTCAACTTTGTGTTTTAAAAGTAATTTTATTCTTCCTAAAAGCAAATCAAATTCATACTCCTCTTCTTTTTTTACTATTTTCTGTCGTACATTTAAAAAGTCCTTTAAAGTCTTGTCTATGTATTCGTCTGTGTAAGTTCTGTTTGGACTCTTTTTTAAATTCGCAAGTATCTTCGAAGCATATTCTATTTCCATTTATTTATTGTGTATAATTTTCATTTATGATAGATGTTATTTTTAAATATTTATTTTATTTAACATTTCACTAAAATATCCTTGATAAAAGCATATTGTAACAAACATTTTCATCTTCATTCAAGTAAAATTTAATTGTTATTATTTTCAAATTTTATTATTATTATTTTTTTTTTTAAACACTATTATTTAAATTCATATTTTTAATTATTTGTTTTTTAACATATGTCTTACAATGCTTATTTATAAAATATATGATTACAATTAATATAAAAACAATCGAAATAAATGCTATTATATTATTTATTAAAAGGTTGTTGCTGCTGCTGCTATTGTTGATATTGTTGTTATTGTTGTTCATGGTGATTTTCTGCTGCTGTTCATTGGCTTTTGGAAGTACAATTGTCCAAACCATGCCTCAGTTGTTATGTTTATTTTTCTTTAATTCTATCAGTTCCGCAATTAGTTTTTTCAGATTTAAGTTGCCTCCGACGAAATAAAATCGATTCAAACTTAGGCATATATTGGGGAAAGGAAATAATATATTAAGCGAGAAAACCAAGAGGTCAGTCCAAATATGCGTTGCCCAATCTAGTAACCATTCAATATGCCAAGGGTATTCAATATAAAAATAATATATTTTATGAATATTATGCTTTTGCATATCTATCCATGCCTTCGACGCCTACTTGTACTGGTAATGCTTCGATTGGAGTGTTTAAGTGACTCTTTTGTGGAATTATTCTGTTCCTATTTTCGATAAATTCATTTATTCTACTTTCGCCATCTGCGGTTATGTATTATTGCATTATATGTAGTTTTTCTCTGGTTATGTTGTGCCAATTTGGCAGGATCGCCATGTTATGTTTGAAAAGTGGCAGGATCGCCATGTTATGTTTGGTGTTT
>NW_023468383.1:0-5979 GCF_013731165.1 Rhagoletis pomonella | reverse complement strand
TTTTTCTAGAAGTCCCAACAGTATTTATCCGTTTGCATTTGCCTACTATTAGCCCAAGTTTTAAGGAGAGAGTGACCTAAAGAAGAGGAATTTACTTCATCATGTGAAGTGGGTGGAAGGCACTCCTCTAAGAAAGCGTCAACAATAGTTGATGTTGAAGCCCTTTCTGCCTCTTTGGGCGAACAAGTACCGGTTGAAAATCGTCGACGCCTAACTCTATTACAGAGTCTTGTGCGTTTAGGTGAACTAAAATATCTGGTTCTATAATACTACCTCAAGGTGTTCTTACACGATATTTATTTGCATCTGTAAATGTGACTTTTTCAATACATATGTAATTGCGTATGTCTGTCAAATTCACAGTCTTTATTTAACTATTTATTTATTTATTTATTTATTTATTTACCGTCAATGAAACAAAGTTTCTTACAGACTACTAACAACAAGTACATACATTTTTATATAAAGATTACAAGTATGTTACATACTAAACTTATGAAATTAATATGCTAAGCATTTAAAACAAGTTTAAATATCTACAGATAATGAGCGAAAAAGATTTACAAAAGCTTCTGTGGTCATTGAAAAATCAATGACGATTGTTTGAGACAAAATATTAAATTCTCGCATAGATCTTGCAAGAGGAGCATTGCTGGCGAATTTAGTTTTGACCTTTTTGCAGTAAAAAGGGTAAGTGACTCGGAGGTTACGCCTAGGAACATTAAAAGTAATCCTTTCCATGAGAGAAGGGCAATCAAGGATACCTTGAATAATATTGAATATAAAACTCATCGACAACATAGACCTACGACTATCCAAAGATTGTAGGTCAATAAGCATGAGACGCGAATCATACGAAGGGACAGGATCGTCGAATTTTAAGGTTCTCAGAGCGAATTTAAGAAACACCTTTTGAATACGTTCTATTCTTTTAATAGAAACTTGGCTATAGGGCCTCCAAATGAAAACTGCGTACTCAAGACGCGAACGTACAAATGTTATATATAACATTTTCAGAGTGTAAGGGTCATAAAACTTAGTGGAATTCCGACGGATAAAACCAAGTACTGAGTAGGACTTTGCAATGATGAAGTCAACATGATTATTAAAGTTCGACTTCGGATCAAAGATAACCCCTAGATCTTTTACTTCAGTAACTTTGCACAAGAAATTATTTGAAATGCTATAGTTCGTAATACGAACATTCAAAATTTTAGCAAACGTCATCTTAAAGCATTTTTTAATATTTAAAGAGAGTCTATAACGTAGACACCACGAATGAACAGCGTCAATATCACGTTGAAACTTAGCTTCATCAGAAGTATCCCTGACTACCGCGAAAATTTTGAGATCATCTGCGTACAGTAAATAATTTGCAAATAAAAAGCAACTACTTATGTCGTTGATGAAAAGAACAAACAGTAGAGGGCCTAGAACGCTTCCTTGCGGGACACCGGATGAAGCAATGAAAGGTTCTGACAAAACACCATCGATAGTAACAACACAGCGTCTATTAGAGAGGTATGATTGTATCCATTCCAAAAAGCAGGAATGGAAACCCATATGAGCAAGCTTATCAAGTAGTACGCTATGACAAACTTTGTCAAAGGCCTTCGAGAAGTCTGTATATACGCAGTCAACCTGGAAACCAGCTGAGAAAGCAGTATGACAGTAATCTACAAATACAGCTAAATTCGTGGCTGTGGATCGCCCAGACACAAACCCATGTTGATTTTGGCAAATAAGAGATTTGGTTGCAAAATACAGTTTATCTTTTACAATGCACTCAAAAAGCTTAGAAATGGTAGAGAGCTTTGAGATGGGTCTATAATTGCGAACATCGTTTTTCTTACCAGATTTTATGATTGGGACTATGTGAGCAACTTTCCAATCATTAATGAAGGTTCCTGAAGCAAGAGATTTATTAAAAATAATTTTCAATGGTGCAATTAGAGCAGGGCATTTTTTTAAAAGGAGTGCCGACAGGCCATCAACATCGGTTTGAGAAGACGGCTTAAGTGTGGAAAGCCCTTTGGCAATGTCTTCTGAAGATAGGGTAAGAGAACCAAAATTAAGGTGTGAGAAATTTGAAGAAAAGCTTGATGAGGGGACATCATTTTCAGTAGTAAAATTAGACTTAAAAAAGTTAGCAAACAGATTAGCTACATCTTTGGGCCCTTCAGCGCACTGATCGCCAAGAAAAACTGACCTTGGAATAAAAGAGCGTGATCTTTTTGATTTGATAAACGTCCAAAAATATTTCGGATTACTTTTAATACTCCACTCGGCGCCGCGAATGAATTTATTGTACAGATATTTATCTCGGCGATTGAACTCGACAGCAAAGTTTTTATATTTATAATAAAAATATATATTCTTAGTGAGCAGAAAACGTTTTTGAAATTTGTTTCTTAGGTTTTTAAGCTTTTTTAATTCTTTTGTGTACCATGGAATACTATGTGGTCGCTTCTTTTTAATGGATATATTATTCATACAGAACTCATGCATAAATGCTTTGAAATTGGAAAAGCAATCATCGATACTTGAATTTGATATTAGAGCAGTCCAGTTGACATCTAATAATAAAATATTGAGATTCACAAAATCACAGGTATCATATTTGAAAATGATTTTATCATTAGTATTTAGACAAGTCGGAAGGTATTCATATGACTCAACGCTTAGAGTGATGGCCTTATGATGTTTATCACATTGACTCATGGGCGACATGCACTCAGAAATAACGTAGTTAATATTGTCACTGACAAATATGAGATCTAAGATTTTGCCTAGCTCGTTAAAAAATAAATTGATTTGTTTCAAATTAACACTTAAAATACAATCTATGAGATAAGTCTCGTGAGAGGCTGTTACATTAGATGACATGAGACAGGAGTTACAAGCATTATCAGTCCAGTGGACGTTACTCAAGTTAAAGTCACCTAAAATACATAAGTTATCGTCTAATACATTGTTTTCGACTAGCGATGTGGTATTATCAGCATGCATTTTATAAAGTTCAAAATCACTACTAGGAGGGATGTATGAAGCTACGATATAGAGAGATCCGCATCTGGAAGAGCCTTTTAGACAGACACATAGCTGATCAATCAAAGAGTTGTCATTTAATAGAGTTATTAAGCAGGCATGGTACTTGCGTTTCACAGCGATAAGAACGCCTCCACCTCTGCGAGAGCCAGTCTTGGCAGGATCTCGGTCCTTACGGAAGACATCGTAGGCGTTTAAATCGAAGAATTCACCATCGAAAAAATCAGAGTTTAACCACGTCTCGACTATGACAATAATATCAAAGTTCATTTGGGCGCTGAATGAGTTAACAATGTGGGATTTAGTTCTTAAACCGGAAATATTTTGAAAGTAGATCTTAAGACCAGAAGAAGCGGTAGAGGACGTAGGACGTTGTAAATTAGTAAAATCACTACCAGCTAGGTTTTGTCTGCTCCCAGCCCTGGCTTTTGGAAAAAAGGCTTGATTCTGATATGTTTAGGCCATAGTAACTCATTAAGGACCAAAGCGACATAATCTGTTGGTATGCCAAGTTTAAAGTTGAAAAACTTTCGCGCAGTATTTTCGTCTTCATCTTTTCTAAGAAGTTTGAAACACTTTAGCTCCTCCACACTAATGTCAGTTTTCTGAGAGACGTATTTAATAATATCATCACTAGTAACAGAAGACGCGAAAGAGGATAAATGAAGCCAAGATTTGCGAACAGCGACATTGAGATCATTGTTGTTATTCGATCCAAATACAACACCTGACTTATTTTGCTTTCGGTTATTCACTTGTCTTCTCATAGAGTACGTTGGTTTGTTGTTGGTCCCATCACTCACATTCTTCACATTGTCATTTGATATTGAGTTTTTGTTATTCAGCGAGGTAGCGAGTGCTGTATCAATAATTTGTTGATTGCGAATGGGAGTAGGCAAAATAGGCGATAACCCATCAGCAGTGGCTTGATGCTCAGTAGCTCCAGCTAAAGCGACGCCAGCAGTAGCAGACTGCAAAGACGAGGCAACGGGATTCTCACTATCTGTAACAACAAGCATAGGTGCTGCCGCGCTATTGTCAGCTGTTTGTAGTTGGTTCGGCTGAGCGCGCTTAGGCTGAGATGATGTGGGAGAGGGTTCATTACCCTTTTTTTGCGAGCGCGTGACAATTGTGTTAGCACACTTTTCAACAATAGAGGGAGTGAGATTTGCACTAACACTATTAACACCCACCAAAACTTTTTTGATTTCACTCAAAGATGAATAGATTTCGTCAAGTTTGGATATGTAGAAAGGTAGAGTTTTTGTAACACAAATGTCACATCTATACAAAATGTTTGCATTTGATTTTAAAAGTTTTACACAGTTCGAGTTTAATTTTGCACATTTTAAATGCACTTGTTGGCAACAAATATTACAGGAGATACCGGTATCCTCCAAGAGTTTATTGTCACAAATTATGCAATTAGACATAGCAAAATAAAAAGAAAATAAAAAGAGTTGTGCGAGCGAATTAAAAACACGTTCTTTGAAAACGAAATAAACTAAACTCAGATGATTCTATCTGTGTGTCAGATGAAAATAGAACCATTCCTATTTCGTATGTACGTGCATCAGCTTTGTGCACAAACAAATCCAATTTGTCTTTACACGATATGTTGGCATTTCCATATGTAAAAAGTAGCATGTACACATGCAAATACATATCGTTTAAGAACACCTTAAGTAATTATACCCGAGCGCACTTGTGCACAAGCGTATTATAACTTTGTTCACATAACGGTTGTTTGTAACAGGCAAAACGAATCGAGATAGATACAGACAATTGTATACATAAATGATCAGAATGAAAAGGGAAATCCATTAAGAAGTGGGTGTCTGTCCGTCCATCCGTCTGTGCACACGATAACTGGAGTAACAATTGAGATACTTTAACGAAACTTGGTACGTGCACTTCTTTCGGGCGTACGACGGAATTGAAAAGAAGATTCTTCTGCTGCTTATGTGGCACTGTAACCGCCTAAGCGATTTTGGCCGAGTTCAACAAAGCCCGCCAGTTGTGTCTTTTCTGTGCCAACTGACGACAATTGGAAACGACAAGCGAAGCCAAGTCCTTCTCCACCTGATCTTTCCATCGCAGTGGTGGCCCCCTCTTCCTCTGCTATCACCAGGGGGTTCCGAGTTGAATACTTTATTTTAATTCGTTGCATTATGTCCATGTCGTTGTAAAGCTCATACAGCTCATCGTTCCATCGTCTGCGGTACTCGCCGTCGCCAACGCGTAAAGGCCCGTAAATCTTGCGGAAAATCTTTCTCTCGAATACTCCAAGAGCGGCCTCATCGGATGTTGTCATTGTCCATGCTTCTGCGCCATATACTGAGGGAAAAAATATTAAAATCAAATATAAACGTAATTGATCTTACTTTGAACGTCAACGAAAGTACTGTATATCGGTAAATATTCAATTTAATTACGCGCATATTAAAATGACCGCGTTCGTACTGAAGAAGCATCCCTGAAGTGAACAATCAAGACAAAACTAAAAAAAAAGTTTATTTGCATGTTGCCTGCAGTGGAATTCGAACCTGACCATCTCCGCATATCAACAACTTGTGGCAAGCATCTTTGCGCACTCAGCTACACCCAGGCATATATATTCGCTTTCAAATGTTGAATATCCAGCAACACCACAGCACGGATAAACACCATGTGGGGAAAATCTCTAGTTCTGAACTGGGGCGCTTCTATTATTTCTATTATCTCTTTTGCATGCAAGCAACTGGCGAATTTAACATGGCGATATCCTAGCAAGTGTCAATTGCCCCCCGCTGCATTCCTTTTTCGATAGTTCCGAACTAGTCCTAAATTCTATAGTTCCGAAACAGTTATAAAATCGACAGACGAAAGAAAAAGGTATTATGATTTTTCAATCTTTTCGGTTCTTCCGTGTGCGATTTTACATTATTTTCA
>NW_023468382.1:0-5980 GCF_013731165.1 Rhagoletis pomonella | reverse complement strand
AGCGCGAACAAGGACGCAAGAGTCGGGATTAAGTATAGCCCTGCAAATGAGAAATCGCCAAAATAAAATATCATAGCACATTTTGTCTTTATATTGGTTGGCGAAAACCCTCCTAGATATATCCTCCAAGCGGGTGCCGACTGTGCAATGGGCATCGCTGTTTACACCGCTGTGGAAAGATAGGCTTTTTCCTATGTCACAGTGATGCAAGCAGGCGGGGCCTACAATAAACTCCCCTGCCTCGTCTAGTGGCAGGCCGTACGGGCTCGCCCAAGGGGTGCTGGGGTTGGCATACTTAGGCTATTTCTTGGGGGTACCTGGCGGTAGGTATAAAACGATAAGGGTACAATCCCTGAAATAAACTCTGAATGGAAGTCGACGAAAAAGAAGCGCGGGCTGGGATATCAGCCCAAACGTCGGTGGAAGATGTTTTTTTCACAAACATTGTTTATCAATATAAGTACAATTTGAGAAAAAATTTTTTAGCATTCCGTTCTGTTCCATCAGTGTCAACATGGCACAGACTACCGATGGGTAGTCTGCTACATCAGTTGCAAAATGGCCCTTCGACCACGCGGTAGCTGTTATTCGCAATTTCTCTAATTTGAAAACAAACTATGCTACTAATATTCTACATCAACTGTATTTTTCTTTGTTAAACTAATTGAATAAATAAGCTATTAAATAAACTTTTAAACTGCATAAATAAAAATTCCTTTCCTATAAAAACTGCGTTTCTCTTACATGTATCATTGGCAACACTATACAAATATTTCAATGAGAGTAACTGGATTTCATTTCGTTCCGCTCCACTCACGTTTGAGAAAAAGTTGAGAATTCAACATTTCTCAATTTGAAAATAAAGGAAAATTCCATATTCAAAAGAAGAAACGTTGGCGAAACGACGGTACTGTGAGGTGGCCAGGGATCACCTTCAGGTCGCGCTTGTCGACGAAGCCACAGGCAGCGGTAAGCCCGTTCAGGAGATGTGGGTGGAGATCGAGTCAAGACTCTCTGAACGGGTGGGCGACTACCTGTTTGAAAATCCGGACAACCCCCTTCCAGGATTTGACTCCAGTGAGTCCCTGAGGGGTTGGCGGATTTTCAAATGTAGAGATGAGTTCTCTAGGGAATTCCTCGGCTAGTGCGTAACCGAGCTCGGCAACGCCTGGGAGGGTTTGGAGTTCAAACTAATCCCTGCCGAGGAGGTACCTAGGAGACCCAGGGACCGTATTTGGCTGCCGAAGATGGCTATGGACAGCGACAAGTTGATCCGCTTCCTGCAACGGCAGAATCCAGAAATACCCATGAGGGACTGGGTAGTCATTCGTGCAGAAAAGCTTCTAGAAGGCGCGCATAGTACTTCGTACCTTCTGAGGCTTAACGAAGAAAGTATTGATCCATTGCAAAAATGGACAACAAGCTGCTCTTCGGGGTGAGAACAGCTAAACTAAAAATATTCCGCTCCAATGAGCCGATTCCAGAGGCTGATATCGAGGATGCCAACCAGATTTCGGGCGATATGAACCTCAAGGTTACCGCGGACGAAGAGGTCGCTGAAGGTGCCAACCAGGTGCTGGCAGGCACAGGGCCAGTTAACAATGCCCAGAAAGTCGATGAAGGTGGTCCAGACAAATCTTAGGCACACTAAGGCTGCCTCGGACAAGCTACTGGTCTTCCTAAAGGAGGAAGACATCGACATCCCGTTGATACAGGAACCTTGGATAAGGAACTCACCGACGCCCGCTATAACCTCTTCTACACTAGTATATCGGAAAGTTTTCAGCGAAGCCAAAAGTTTTAAGTGCGTAAATCCGTAGTTGTAGTAAGTTAATACTGATGCAATATAGCTTTAAGACACAGGCATCAATATCAGTATCGTGCGAGAGTGATATTGTAGTCGTGATTGTTTTAATTTGGACTTAAAAATATAAAAATAAACAAATTACCAGCATAAATAAGTGGAGTAGATTTACGATATTAGGAGTGATATTAGAAAATCAGCTGTTTCTAAAGTCTAAACGGTGACATCAAACCTAAAGCTTAAAGGTCAAAAGCTTTTGCTAAAAAGCTCCTAATCCTTTGTGGTCTGTGCCTCTGCTAAAGCTCGCATCGATGTGTGGTAACAAAGCCCTAAAGGTCATATTTACAGGGTGACACAAACTCGGTGTATGTATTCTTCTTAAGTCGTGCTGCGTCGAGGCACGCAAAATGAAATCACCAATAGAAATAGTACAAGCCATTGAAAAAAATCTCAAATGAGATTAAAAATCAGCTGAAGGAATCTGGTAATATCAAGAGAACAATAAAAGATGCCATCGAATGCCAAGTCTCTAAGCTAGACTCTCTGACTGCATCCATAGCAGCTCTTCAATCGAGCCGAGATGTAGCTAACGTGCAAGAATATCCTATAAGCAACATGCGAGAGGTAGTACGAGAAGAACTAGCAGTTTTTAAGCAGTCTTTGTGCTCAAATATATCACTCAATGTTCCTTCAACAAGTTACGCGGATGCCGTTAAAATCAAACAAGTAGATCAAAGTAAAAACGCAAAGCCCGCAATAATTATAGGACCAAAAGCAGACACAAATGCCAAACACACGGATGTCCTGAATGCCTTTAGAAAGGGTGTCACATTCAAGGATACTTGCTATGCACCGTCAAAAATGGTTCCAGTGTCGAATAATAAAGTTCGCATGGAATTTGACTCGGTCCAACAGCGAGATGATACCATGCGCAAACTTTCCGAGGTATCGAATCTATCAGCCGAAAACGCGAGAAACAGACAGATTATTGTGAAAGGTATTTCGAAAGATATTGAAGCAAGAGAACTAACTAGCATCATCAAAAATCAAAACCCTACAATTGGCGCTGCAGTTAGTCACCCTTCGTTTTATGCGCAGAAACCGTAGGAATACTGAACTCATGTACAATGCTGTCTTTGAGGTCTCGACAAGCGTATGGAAAGCGATAATGGCTCTCGGACGCATTAACATTGACTTTCAGCGAGTTGATACTGACTTCGTTCAATGTTTCAAATGCCTCCAATTCGGGCACATCAAAACTAGGTGCAACGCAAGAGTAACTCCATGCTCCCACTGTGCAAGCAAAGATCATCAATATGGCAATTGCCAAGACAAAGCTAATCACAACAAACGTAAGTGTTTCAACTGTGCTACTCGCAATTAGAAAACGAATGATAAAGTAGATGACAAACATTCTGCAACAAGCGTTCTACATTGTCCACAAATCAAGTCCATGCAGCAGCGAATAAAATCACGGATAGAATATGGCCAATAAACTACTAACTTTTATTCAAATCAATGTTCATCGATGTTTTGCAGCACACAATGGACTCATACAATATATGTCATCAAACGCTGTTGACATTGCGCAGGTGTCCGAACCATATATTGGCAATACTAAAATGAATCACACGTCAGCTGGAATCTCAACATTTAGTTTTACAATAGCCAACCGTACGACGAAAGCTTGCATTTTAATAAAATCTTCTGTTGGATCAGCTCTCGGAATCTCGCAGTTTTCAACACCTAATCTAAGTATTGTCAAACTCATTATCGGGCATCGCTCCCTGTACGTTGCTAGCGCATATGTTGAACCAGATGTTGACCAATTTGGCACCATAAGCTCAGTAGATACATTCCTTCGAAGCACATCATCGGCACTCCAAATTCCCGGCGGAGACTTCGGTTGGCACGTTTCATGGGGCTCAGAGGAAACAACGAGCGAGGAGTCTCGGTTGCGAATCTGGTAGCAGCGAATGCGATGACCATATGCAACACGGGGAAAACTCCAACGTTTAATGCAGTGCGGCACGGTGTGCATGCATGTTCAATTATTGACAAAACTTTTGCCTCAGAAAATATTGTACAGTGTGTCAGAAAATGGAGGGTAAACGCCAATTCTGTTCAAAACTCGGACCACAGCGCCATAACGTTTAGTACAGAACACAATGCTGCTAAAAGTAACTCCGCTTATAAGTACAACAACAAAACAGCAAACTAGAATGAATTTCTTAAAGTCTTGGAGGAGCGCCTTTGCCAATCTGGTGTTCTTAATACAGATTTTTTAAGTATTTCGCCACAAGAGTTAGATATTGCAGTTATAACTCCTACTGAGGACATTAGATATGCTTGCTTAAAGTCCATGAAGCTGCGCGGAAACGCTAAGCCTTACAATCCATGGTGGAATGACTTCATCACAACCTGAACAACTTGTGACGAACTGGAAGGCCTACAAACCTAACTGCACAGGAGCATGTTGAAGCTAAGCGCGTATATGCAAATGCCATTAAACAAGCATCCATAGAAAACTTCCGCCAGTTTTGCAATCAACAAGGGAAGGAAAAAGTTTGGTCTCTTACAAACCGACTCGTAAGAGATGCACCAACTCAACGTCCGCCAGTTACTCTTCAGAGTCACGGATCATTTTCGTCGACAAGCTTACAAACTGCAGAGGTATTACTGCAACAACTCTACCCCGATGATACCCCCGACAACACCTTTCGCCAACGTGATCTACTGAGCCGAGTTAAAACCATCATTGAAACTCATGATGATGAAGACTTTACGGAGGAAGAAGTTATCGAAGCACTGTCGACAATGAACGCTAACAGAGCCCCTGGTTTGGACAATTTAACGTCAGATATATGGCTAGCTTTTGCGCGTACATACACAAACTTTTTGACGTATAGAGTATTTTCCAAAAGCGTGGAAAAAGGCATAGGACTAACATTGACGAACTGGGATCCTACCGACCTGTAGGGCTTCTACCAGTTTTTGGAAAGGTGCTAGAAAAGCTCTTTATAAAACGGCTCATATATCACGCTGAGAAACGCCATTACTGGTCTCCAAAGCAGTTTGGTTTTAAAGAACAAACATTCACTGTAGATGCCCTTCGTCATGCCATTAATCATAGCGAGACACAGAAGCGAAAATCCCGTCAAGTTATTTGTATATCGCTTGACATCGAAGCGGCATTCGACAACGCTTGGTGGCCCGCACTTCAGAACAAATTAGAACGAATTCAAACGTCGTCTAATATTGACAAGCTTATCGGTAGTTATTTAGAAAACCGAGAAGTTACAATTGATTATGCGGAAGCAACGGCCACTAAGATGATAACAAAGGGCTGCATCCAAGGATCGGTATGTGGTCCTACCTTGTGGAACATTATTATAGATGAGCTTTTAACTATGCCACTTGCCGAAGGATGTGAAATTCAAGCGTTTGCTGATGATGTGCTTCTGATAGTTAGCGCAAAAACTGTAGAGGAGCTCCAGCAGCATGCCAACGATGCACTGCAGCTTATACATGCTTGGGGAGTTGACGTAAAATTAAGATTTTCTGACACGAAAACACAAGTTATGGTATTTACTTGGAATGCGCGGCGTGCTGAGGAGGGAGACAGTTTACATTTGTTAAAGAAATAAAATTTCTTGGCGTTGTTATCGACGAGCGGCTAAAATTCACCAATCACGTAAAATATGTATTAGCAAAGGTCCAACGAATCTATGACAACCTGTGCAAGTACGTAATAACATGTCCCTACCAAAAAGTTAACCATCTCAAAAAGAATAATAAAGCAGTACAAATGTAGAGAACAGTGCTCGGACCTCAAAACTCGATTCAGGACTAAAAATCTGAGCAAAAACAAATTTTCCGTACTAGATTGAATTTTTTATTTTCGTTTCTGACATTAATTGCTTGACTTACATATTTTCTATTCATGCAAAAATAAGAACGCGAGGCAATGTAAGGATAATATGTTACATATTTAGGTAATATTTAGCATTTCCTATAAAGCAGAACGTTTCTAACACTTCATTTTTTAAAGAGCAATAGGATCTAAACCTTTTCTACTATATATAAATTTTATTCTACATATATTTTTTAACAACTTAAGTATACTTCTGCATCCGCCAATTTCTACAGCCATACATCAAAAAATAACGAAGTTAC
>NW_023468381.1:0-5981 GCF_013731165.1 Rhagoletis pomonella | reverse complement strand
TTTATCGCTCATTCTCTTTCTCTCGCTGTTCGCAGTGTTCATCCAACTTGACGTTTCTCTTTGTGGAACATTCTACGTCATTCCTCGAACATTCTGCCTTTTTCTCGTTGTTCGCTTTGTGTTGCCGCAGTATTCGCCACACTGCCCTCCACCTAAGTCTGATCGTCCCGATCAGACACACTTGCGGTTCCAAACGCTGCAAGCCTTTCCAAGTGGACCACCTTCATCTTGTTTCTTGGTCTCCCAACGGTCTGGATCCGATACACTACATCATTTAGCCGTTTTACGACCTTATACGGACCTTCCCAGTTGCATTGTAGTTTTGGGGACAAACCTTTCTTTCGTTGTGGATTATACAGCAACACCAAATCTCCTTCCTGGAAACCCTCGGAATTCATCGCCTTACCATACCTGGCTTTCATCTTGTCACTCATAATTTGTGTGCGCTGTCTCACAAGAGCATGTATCTCTCTCAGCTCCTCTTCCAGGATGTTTGACGTCTCTTTTCCAATCCTTCTAGCATCACCAGTCACCCCAAACTTCAGATCACTAGGCAAACGGAGCTCACTGCCGAATATTACCCTTGCAGGAGTTTTACCCGTTGTTTCATGCACTGCTGACCGGTATCCCATCAGGAACAAGGGTATGCGGACATCCCAATCTTTTTGATTCTTGTCCACGACCTTCCGCAAATGCTCTTCCAGGGTTCGGTTGAACCGTTCCACCATGCCGTCTGATTGGGGATGAAGAGCCGTCGTTCGAGTTTTCCGGATACCCAGTATCTGGCACATCTCTTGGAACACTGCGGACTCAAAATTTCTTCCCTGGTCAGAGTGCAGCTCTATAGGTACACCGTATCTCGCAACCCAATTGTAGGTGAATACCTCCGCTACTGTTTTAGCTTCCTGGTTTGGAATCGGGTATACCTCCGGCCATTTGCTAAAGTAGTCCATAACCACAAGGACGTATTTGTTTCCCTGTGCGCTCATAGGAAATGGACCGGCTACATCCATGGCAATCCGCTCGAAAGGTGCACCTGAGTTATATTGCTTCATCTGGCCATGACTTCTGGATTTCGGCCCCTTAGCTGCAATACACTCCGCGCAGTTAGCAATCCACTCTGCGACCGATTGCCGACAACCAACCCAATAGAACCTCTGCTTAACCTTCTCCAGGGTCTTCGTGATTCCCAGGTGCCCTCCACTAGGACCATTGTGGAATTCCTTGAGTACATCCGGAATTCTTACCCTTGGAACTACTATCAGGTTGCAGGAGCACTGGCCATCTTCGCTTTCCCATACCCTATGCAAACAGCCAGATATTAATTTTAAGCTGTTCCATTGTGCCCAGTACGCCTTTGCGATGGGGCTTTCCGCTGCCATTTGCTCCTTAGTTGGCCTCCTGTCCACCTCCAGTCCATGCATCAAAAGCTCCAGATCTGGATCTTCCTGCTGACACTTTCGTAGCCGTTCTTCCTTCCACTCTTCCGCTGGTGTTATTGTCGTTAGACGGACGTCTATAATGTCCTCTTTTCCCTCAGCTTTTGAGCAGTGTTTACATTCCAGGCTACATGGTCGGCGGGACATGGCATCAGCATTACCGTGGACACTTCCCTTGCGGTGTTCAATAGCGAAGTCATAACTTTGCAGTCTCTCAATCCATCGAGCTAGCTGTCCTTCTGGATTCTTAAACTGTAGTAGCCACTTCAGCGCTGCATGGTCCGTTCGAACTCGGAAACGTTGCCCATAGAGGTACTTGTGGAAATGTTTGACGCAGTCCACCAACGCTAGTAGCTCTCTCCGAGTTACGCAGTAGTTCCTCTCTGGTTTTCCAATCGACCGGCTATAGTAGGCAACTACCTTCTCCTGCCCATCAATTACCTGCGACAGTACGCCTCCTATGGCATAACCACTAGCATCCGTATCCAAAATAAACGTTGCACCTGGAACGGGATACGCTAGCATAGGTGCAGTACATAGTCGTTCCTTCAGAGTCTGGAAAGCCTCCTCCTGCTCCTTGTTCCACTCGAAGGCTCTATTTTTCCTAGTGAGCTCGTGGAGGCTATTAGCAACGCTGGCGAAATTCGGAACAAATCGGCGGTAGTAGGTGCATAGCCCAAGAAAGCTTCGTAGTTCGTGCAGGTTCCTAGGTCTTGGCCAATCCTTTACTGCTTCTATCTTTTCCTTCGCAGTACAGATGCCCTCCGTTGTCACCTTGTGCCCTAAGTAGTTCACCTCCTTCCTGAACAGTGAGCATTTTTTAGGACTTAGCTTCAGACCAGCGCCAGCTATCCTCTGGAAAACTTCTTCCAAATTGTTCAGGTGTTCCTCAAAGCTTTTACCCAATACGATAATGTCGTCTAGATACACCAAACATGTTTTCCAATGCAGTCCTTTGAGCACATGGTCCATAAGTCGTTCAAAAGTGGCAGGAGCGTTGCATAATCCAAAGGGCATCACCGTGAATTGCCACAGACCGTCTCCAACGCTGAAAGCTGTCTTCTCCTTGTCCTCGTCACTTACCTCCACCTGCCAATAACCGCTCTTAAGGTCGAGTGTTGAGAACCACTTTGTTCCAGTCAACGAGTCCAGAGTGTCATCGATCCTGGGAAGAGGATAGCTGTCCTTTTTCGTCACATCGTTTAGTTTCCGGTAGTCTACGCAGAACCGCATTTGACCATCCTTCTTCTTCACAAGTACTACCGGCGAACTCCATGGACTCGCTGATGGTTCAATCACACCACTCTCGCTCATTTCGTTTATTATTTGGCTAACAGTTTCACGTTTGGCCAGTGGAACACTCCGAGGAGCTTGACGGATTGGCCTTGCATCGCCAGTATCAATGCGATGTTTCACAACGTTAGTCCTGCCTGGTTTGTCGCCATCCTTGTCGAATATGTTGCAGTATCTTCGGAGAAGTTCCTTAGCCTTGTGCTGGTATTTTTCTTCCAACCCTTCCGTCCATGCATTAATGTCTTCCGCAATGTCATTCTTGCCAATGGAATCGCTTTCAGGTAACTTTTCGCAGTTGAAGATTGCCTCTACCTCTCGACATTGCCCCAGTACAGTTCCTCTTCGGAGTTTGACTGGTGATTTGAACTCATTGAGCACTCGAACTGGGATGCGTCCATCCTTTTGCGTCTTAGCCAGGGTTTTACCAATAAGTACGTTCGGTGTAGAATTTTGTGTCGCTTCAACAACCCACAATTTGTTTGTCCCACAATCTCCATCAATCTTTGCCCACACAACTGCTTCTGACTTCGGTGGAATCTGCTCGCTTTCCTCTAGGATCACTCGCTTGCTGCTGTACGGACCATCATACCCAAACCTAAGGGGCACTTCCATGTTGTCGTACGTCATGATCCTGTTCTTCATGTCGATCTTCATACCTTGACCAAATAAAAAGTCTAATCCAATGATGACTTCATCCATAATCGCCGCGACTATGAACTTGTGTAACACCGTCACATTCCCTATTGCGACTTTGCATGTTACCTCTCCTACAACTTGGGTGTCCTCACCAGTTGCTGTCCTCAACCTTGCTCCAGGTAATGGCCTTACATCTTTAGTGACCAAATCAGATCAAATGATGGAATGTGATGCGCCCGTATCCACAGTTAGTACTCGCTCATGTCCGTCCACATATCCACCAACAGTAACGTTGCTCGCCTTTCTGCCAATTCGCGAGACGGAGATTATGGGGCATTCAATTGCGGGAGCCAGCGTGCGCCCCTTGCTGCTGGCTCGTTTTAGTTTAACGACTGGTCGGAGTTGGGCTCGTCATCCTCAGTCCTGCGTTTACGTACTGCTGAACTGTTTGACCTGTTGGAACCCGTCTTACATTCGCGTGCGAAGTGGCCTGGTTTTCCGCAACTAAAACATTTTCTAGCACCATCCTTCCTCTCGGTTGCACCAGGAGTATTCTTCCCTGCCATCGACTTGAGTGTTTTCAGGATCTCGTTCATCACGTCAGGTGTTTCCACTTCTACTCGATGGGCTTTGTAGGCTGGTCTACTTAGGAGCGCTGCCGTTTCACGTGTCTGAGCATACGAGACCGTTTCAGCAAATGTTGGCTTTGGATTTGCACACGTCTCGCGCTTGGTATACACGTCCCGCATTCCGTTGATGAACCTCTGGATTTTTACTCTTTCGAGGTGCTCACCAGATGCATCTCCAATTGCCAAATGAGCCAACCTTTCAACCTCAGAGGCGAATTCCTGTAAAGTCTCATTGGATTTCTGGCAGCGATTCTCCAGTTCCATCTGGTAAATCTGTCTCCGGTGCTCGCTACCATAACGTCTTTCCACTGCACCCATTAACGCATCGTAACTGTTCCTTTCACAATCAGGAATAGTCTGCAAGATTTCCGCTGCAGGTCCTTTTAATGCAACGAACAGTGCAGCGGATTTATCCTCCATGCTCCAATGATTTGCTGCAGCCGTTTTTTCGAACTGGAGCTTAAAGACCTGGAAAGGAATCGTGCCGTCAAAGGATGGGGTTTTTACTTTGGGGGCGCTCGTCGAAGTAGCTGGACGATTCAACTGCATATCTCGGAGGCGACCTTCCAACTCTTCTACCTTATAGGCTGTTTTTGCTTACGCGTAAAAGCACATTTAGCGCATTTAGCTCTAAATGCTACTCTAAATGTACATTTATCCATACAAAATTCGTCACCTAAATGCAACTAAATGCAACTCCATTTTTGCATTAAGAATCTAAATGCTAAAAGCAACCGTGTGATCTTCCAAAATTTCCACGATTCGAACATGGTTTAAAGATAAAAAGTGGCAACATTGTTTTTTCGAGTATACAGTTGCTAGCTACGTTTCAGTGATCGCCGATCGAGATTTCTTTTATTTTGCATAACATATTTGGATAAAGAAAAGTTAAGCAAATTCAACATCGATTTGATGCTGATAGAAATCTGGATCAATTTGTGATCAACTCGGTTCGTTTTGTTTCCTAATTAAGTGAGAAAATTTCAATTGACAGCACCGACAAATGAATATATACACAAACAAATTTTCGGTTATGGTTAAAAGAATTCAAGTTTTTGTATTGAATTTTTGGTTTAACATTTATTTTTTCCTTTTCAGTAGGGTTTTTGGACTTGATCGTAATATATACGCATCTAAATAAGAGACTGGAACACGGCTGTTTGTCAAAAGCATACGATTTCGAACTCGCGTAAATGTACATTTGCTAAATGCTATAGCATGAACGCTCTTCGAAAACATATGTTCGAAAGTGCTAAATGTTGCATTTTTAATGCAGCAAAAACGCTGCATTAGCCTCGACTTTATCCTGTCTATCCTTGATTTGTTCGTTATCTCTAGCCAAATTCTCCTGCAGTTGTGTAATCTTTGCATCCTGGACTTCCAGCAACTGTGATACGTGTGTCTTCTGTGCCTGTAGCTGCGACGAAATATCTGACAACTGTGTTTGCATCTGTGACGACAGCTGTGATGACATCTCTGACATGCGTGTATCCTGTGCTTGCATCATCTGTGACATGGCAGCCAACAACGTGTTCATGTCCATAACTGTTGATGACGAAGGAGCCTTTTGCTGTTCTTCAACCTTCCCGGATGTCTGTTGCACATCCTTCGACGAACATGCAGCCTCATCCTTCTGTTCGTCCTTTGCGGATGTATCGTCGGGTTTACCTTGGAAGTCGTATTTGTCCACGTCGATGCCTTCAGCTTCCATAGCCTCTCGCAACCGGGATAACAATTCCACTTTTCTTCCGGAGGTGGCCAAATTACGCTTTTCCAACTCCTGTTTCAGCTCCTAAATTTTTAAGTCCTGAATTTTCGCCATTTTCAGTAGTTTATCCTTCGGGTTTTATTTAACAATCCCAATTCTGACACCAATTGTAACGATTATCCTCGAAACCTTGAGGGATTACCCAAATATACTCGGGCTCGTATCGCTCGATTGTTAAATAAATGCTAACGATGACCGAATTGTAGTACAATTAAC
>NW_023468380.1:0-5981 GCF_013731165.1 Rhagoletis pomonella | reverse complement strand
AGCGCGAACAAGGACGCAAGAGTCGGGATTAAGTATAGCCCTGCAAATGAGAAATCGCCAAAATAAAATATCATAGCACATTTTGTCTTTATATTGGTTGGCGAAAACCCTCCTAGATATATCCTCCAAGCGGGTGCCGACTGTGCAATGGGCATCGCTGTTTACACCGCTGTGGAAAGATAGGCTTTTTCCTATGTCACAGTGATGCAAGCAGGCGGGGCCTACAATAAACTCCCCTGCCTCGTCTAGTGGCAGGCCGTACGGGCTCGCCCAAGGGGTGCTGGGGTTGGCATACTTAGGCTATTTCTTGGGGGTACCTGGCGGTAGGTATAAAACGATAAGGGTACAATCCCTGAAATAAACTCTGAATGGAAGTCGACGAAAAAGAAGCGCGGGCTGGGATATCAGCCCAAACGTCGGTGGAAGATGTTTTTTTCACAAACATTGTTTATCAATATAAGTACAATTTGAGAAAAAATTTTTTAGCATTCCGTTCTGTTCCATCAGTGTCAACATGGCACAGACTACCGATGGGTAGTCTGCTACATCAGTTGCAAAATGGCCCTTCGACCACGCGGTAGCTGTTATTCGCAATTTCTCTAATTTGAAAACAAACTATGCTACTAATATTCTACATCAACTGTATTTTTTCTTTGTTAAACTAATTGAATAAATAAGCTATTAAATAAACTTTTAAACTGCATAAATAAAAATTCCTTTCCTATAAAAACTGCGTTTCTCTTACATGTATCATTGGCAACACTATACAAATATTTCAATGAGAGTAACTGGATTTCATTTCGTTCCGCTCCACTCACGTTTGAGAAAAAGTTGAGAATTCAACATTTCTCAATTTGAAAATAAAGGAAAATTCCATATTCAAAAGAAGAAACGTTGGCGAAACGACGGTACTGTGAGGTGGCCAGGGATCACCTTCAGGTCGCGCTTGTCGACGAAGCCACAGGCAGCGGTAAGCCCGTTCAGGAGATGTGGGTGGAGATCGAGTCAAGACTCTCTGAACGGGTGGGCGACTACCTGTTTGAAAATCCGGACAACCCCCCTTCCAGGATTTGACTCCAGTGAGTCCCTGAGGGGTTGGCGGATTTTCAAATGTAGAGATGAGTTCTCTAGGGAATTCCTCGGCTAGTGCGTAACCGAGCTCGGCAACGCCTGGGAGGGTTTGGAGTTCAAACTAATCCCTGCCGAGGAGGTACCTAGGAGACCCAGGGACCGTATTTGGCTGCCGAAGATGGCTATGGACAGCGACAAGTTGATCCGCTTCCTGCAACGGCAGAATCCAGAAATACCCATGAGGGACTGGGTAGTCATTCGTGCAGAAAAGCTTCTAGAAGGCGCGCATAGTACTTCGTACCTTCTGAGGCTTAACGAAGAAAGTATTGATCCATTGCAAAAATGGACAACAAGCTGCTCTTCGGGGTGAGAACAGCTAAACTAAAAATATTCCGCTCCAATGAGCCGATTCCAGAGGCTGATATCGAGGATGCCAACCAGATTTCGGGCGATATGAACCTCAAGGTTACCGCGGACGAAGAGGTCGCTGAAGGTGCCAACCAGGTGCTGGCAGGCACAGGGCCAGTTAACAATGCCCAGAAAGTCGATGAAGGTGGTCCAGACAAATCTTAGGCACACTAAGGCTGCCTCGGACAAGCTACTGGTCTTCCTAAAGGAGGAAGACATCGACATCCCGTTGATACAGGAACCTTGGATAAGGAACTCACCGACGCCCGCTATAACCTCTTCTACACTAGTATATCGGAAAGTTTTCAGCGAAGCCAAAAGTTTTAAGTGCGTAAATCCGTAGTTGTAGTAAGTTAATACTGATGCAATATAGCTTTAAGACACAGGCATCAATATCAGTATCGTGCGAGAGTGATATTGTAGTCGTGATTGTTTTAATTTGGACTTAAAAATATAAAAATAAACAAATTACCAGCATAAATAAGTGTAGTAGATTTACGATATTAGGAGTGATATTAGAAAATCAGCTGTTTCTAAAGTCTAAACGGTGACATCAAACCTAAAGCTTAAAGGTCAAAAGCTTTTGCTAAAAAGCTCCTAATCCTTTGTGGTCTGTGCCTCTGCTAAAGCTCGCATCGATGTGTGGTAACAAAGCCCTAAAGCTCATATTTACAGGGTGACACAAACTCGGTGTATGTATTCTTCTTAAGTCGTGCTGCGTCGAGGCACGCAAAATGAAATCACCAATAGAAATAGTACAAGCCATTGAAAAAATCTCAAATGAGATTAAAAATCAGCTGAAGGAATCTGGTAATATCAAGAGAACAATAAAAGATGCCATCGAATGCCAAGTCTCTAAGCTAGACTCTCTGACTGCATCCATAGCAGCTCTTCAATCGAGCCGAGATGTAGCTAACGTGCAAGAATATCCTATAAGCAACATGCGAGAGGTAGTACGAGAAGAACTAGCAGTTTTTAAGCAGTCTTTGTGCTCAAATATATCACTCAATGTTCCTTCAACAAGTTACGCGGATGCCGTTAAAATCAAACAAGTAGATCAAAGTAAAAACGCAAAGCCCGCAATAATTATAGGACCAAAAGCAGACACAAATGCCAAACACACGGATGTCCTGAATGCCTTTAGAAAGGGTGTCACATTCAAGGATACTTGCTATGCACCGTCAAAAATGGTTCCAGTGTCGAATAATAAAGTTCGCGTGGAATTTGACTCGGTCCAACAGCGAGATGATACCATGCGCAAACTTTCCGAGGTATCGAATCTATCAGCCGAAAACGCGAGAAACAGACAGATTATTGTGAAAGGTATTTCGAAAGATATTGAAGCAAGAGAACTAACTAGCATCATCAAAAATCAAAACCCTACAATTGGCGCTGCAGTTAGTCACCCTTCGTTTTATGCGCAGAAACCGTAGGAATACTGAACTCATGTACAATGCTGTCTTTGAGGTCTCGACAAGCGTATGGAAAGCGATAATGGCTCTCGGACGCATTAACATTGACTTTCAGCGAGTTGATACTGACTTCGTTCAATGTTTCAAATGCCTCCAATTCGGGCACATCAAAACTAGGTGCAACGCAAGAGTAACTCCATGCTCCCACTGTGCAAGCAAAGATCATCAATATGGCAATTGCCAAGACAAAGCTAATCACAACAAACGTAAGTGTTTCAACTGTGCTACTCGCAATTAGAAAACGAATGATAAAGTAGATGACAAACATTCTGCAACAAGCGTTCTACATTGTCCACAAATCAAGTCCATGCAGCAGCGAATAAAATCACGGATAGAATATGGCCAATAAACTACTAACTTTTATTCAAATCAATGTTCATCGATGTTTTGCAGCACACAATGGACTCATACAATATATGTCATCAAACGCTGTTGACATTGCGCAGGTGTCCGAACCATATATTGGCAATACTAAAATGAATCACACGTCAGCTGGAATCTCAACATTTAGTTTTACAATAGCCAACCGTACGACGAAAGCTTGCATTTTAATAAAATCTTCTGTTGGATCAGCTCTCGGAATCTCGCAGTTTTCAACACCTAATCTAAGTATTGTCAAACTCATTATCGGGCGTCGCTCCCTGTACGTTGCTAGCGCATATGTTGAGCCAGATGTTGACCAATTTGGCACCATAAGCTCAGTAGATACATTCCTTCGAAGCACATCATCGGCACTCCAAATTCCCGGCGGAGACTTCGGTTGGCACGTTTCATGGGGCTCAGAGGAAACAACGAGCGAGGAGTCTCGGTTGCGAATCTGGTAGCAGCGAATGCGATGACCATATGCAACACGGGGAAAACTCCAACGTTTAATGCAGTGCGGCACGGTGTGCATGCATGTTCAATTATTGACAAAACTTTTGCTTCAGAAAATATTGTACAGTGTGTCAGAAAATGGAGGGTAAACGCCAATTCTGTTCAAAACTCGGACCACAGCGCCATAACGTTTAGTACAGAACACAATGCTGCTAAAAGTAACTCCGCTTATAAGTACAACAACAAAACAGCAAACTAGAATGAATTTCTTAAAGTCTTGGAGGAGCGCCTTTGCCAATCTGGTGTTCTTAATACAGATTTTTTAAGTATTTCGCCACAAGAGTTAGATATTGCAGTTATAACTCCTACTGAGGACATTAGATATGCTTGCTTAAAGTCCATGAAGCTGCGCGGAAACGCTAAGCCTTACAATCCATGGTGGAATGACTTCATCACAACCTGAACAACTTGTGACGAACTGGAAGGCCTACAAACCTAACTGCACAGGAGCATGTTGAAGCTAAGCGCGTATATGCAAATGCCATTAAACAAGCATCCATAGAAAACTTCCGCCAGTTTTGCAATCAACAAGGGAAGGAAAAAGTTTGGTCTCTTACAAACCGACTCGTAAGAGATGCACCAACTCAACGTCCGCCAGTTACTCTTCAGAGTCACGGATCATTTTCGTCGACAAGCTTACAAACTGCAGAGGTATTACTGCAACAACTCTACCCCGATGACACCCCCGACAACACCTTTCGCCAACGTGATCTACTGAGCCGAGTTAAAACCATCATTGAAACTCATGATGATGAAGACTTTACGGAGGAAGAAGTTATCGAAGCACTGTCGACAATGAACGCTAACAGAGCCCCTGGTTTGGACAATTTAACGTCAGATATATGGCTAGCTTTTGCGCGTACATACACAAACTTTTTGACGTATAGAGTATTTTTCAAAAGCGTGGAAAAAGGCATAGGACTAACATTGACGAACTGGGATCCTACCGACCTGTAGGGCTTCTACCAGTTTTTGGAAAGGTGCTAGAAAAGCTCTTTATAAAACGGCTCATATATCACGCTGAGAAACGCCATTACTGGTCTCCAAAGCAGTTTGGTTTTAAAGAACAAACATTCACTGTAGATGCCCTTCGTCATGCCATTAATCATAGCGAGACACAGAAGCGAAAATCCCGTCAAGTTATTTGTATATCGCTTGACATCGAAGCGGCATTCGACAACGCTTGGTGGCCCGCACTTCAGAACAAATTAGAACGAATTCAAACGTCGTCTAATATTGACAAGCTTATCGGTAGTTATTTAGAAAACCGAGAAGTTACAATTGATTATGCGGAAGCAACGGCCACTAAGATGATAACAAAGGGCTGCATCCAAGGATCGGTATGTGGTCCTACCTTGTGGAACATTATTATAGATGAGCTTTTAACTATGCCACTTGCCGAAGGATGTGAAATTCAAGCGTTTGCTGATGATGTGCTTCTGATAGTTAGCGCAAAAACTGTAGAGGAGCTCCAGCAGCATGCCAACGATGCACTGCAGCTTATACATGCTTGGGGAGTTGACGTAAAATTAAGATTTTCTGACACGAAAACACAAGTTATGGTATTTACTTGGAATGCGCGGCGTGCTGAGGAGGGAGACAGTTTACATTTGTTAAAGAAATAAAATTTCTTGGCGTTGTTATCGACGAGCGGCTAAAATTCACCAATCACGTAAAATATGTATTAGCAAAGGTCCAACGAATCTATGACAACCTGTGCAAGTACGTAATAACATGTCCCTACCAAAAAGTTAACCATCTCAAAAAGAATAATAAAGCAGTACAAATGTAGAGAACAGTGCTCGGACCTCAAAACTCGATTCAGGACTAAAAATCTGAGCAAAAACAAATTTTCCGTACTAGATTGAATTTTTTATTTTCGTTTCTGACATTAATTGCTTGACTTACATATTTTCTATTCATGCAAAAATAAGAACGCGAGGCAATGTAAGGATAATATGTTACATATTTAGGTAATATTTAGCATTTCCTATAAAGCAGAACGTTTCTAACACTTCATTTTTTAAAGAGCAATAGGATCTAAACCTTTTCTACTATATATAAATTTTATTCTACATATATTTTTTAACAACTTAAGTATACTTCTGCATCCGCCAATTTCTACAGCCATACATCAAAAAATAACGAAGTTAC
>NW_023468379.1:735-5981 GCF_013731165.1 Rhagoletis pomonella | reverse complement strand
ATAATGAATATACTCAATTTATTTGTATATGGAAGAAAACCGCAACACCTTTGGCGGAAAAAATTCTAAAAAATCAACGGTAACTTTTAGCCACTTGAAACTTGCACATTATCAGACTAAAATTGATTGGGCTATAAAACTGTGTATTCAGAAAAATTCTAACACTTCCGAGAAAAAAGTTTGAAATTTATATGAAAATTCGTTGCACTTTTTTGTAGTTTTCTACAAATTGTTAAACTTTGAAATGGCGTGCTATAGATATGACCGATACTGTATATATGAATTTTCAGGTTTATTCAATGAATTCTTCCTTACTTGACCTTCAAGTGACCACGAACCTGACGTTATGGAGTCTAACGGACTTCGGATTCGCACTCAGCGGGTCGAATAACATAGAGATATATAGGTTTGGTTTAATATGCATAAACTTTTTTGTTGTAAACCTGTGTAATTAAAAAAAAAAATGATAGGCACATGCAAATTGTAAGGAATCGAATTCTCTAAAAATTTGTTCTTCACCTTTTTTCGCGAGAAATGCAACATTCACGCGCAAATCGTAAAAAACACAAAATCCAAGATGGCGGACATTTCCCATATCGCAATTGGGGGGAAAGATTTTAATTTCGTGTTCACCTAAACAGGAGACACCAAACTGCGTCAAAAAATTTCTTCCTTGAATTTTTTCGTTGAAAAAATAGAATGCGCGCAAATCGTACAAAACACAAAATCCAAGATGGCGGGCATTTCCCATATCGCAATTGGGGGAAAAATTTTCATATTGTGTTCACCTAAACAGGAGACACCTAACTGCGTCAAAAAATTTCTTCCTGGAATTTTTTCATTGAAAAAATCTAAAGTGATCGGGCTATACAGTGACCTAGAACACACACGACATGCCGATCCCACTACACACCGGAACTCACCTGAGCAACAGAACCCTAAAACGCGCACCACACTACATAACGCAAACACAACCCCATCTTCACCCACACACCGCGGCAGTCCACGAGCGAGGGCAAACTAACAGCTGCAAGTTCCTCATACATTCTGTTTTGGTGTGTCGCTCTAGGATATACCGTAATATGACATCAGCCAAATGGAACTCTTGCCTTGGTTGGTGCCACTTTAGGGTACGTGCAAGACTCCGCACCACTCGAGAATGGCAGCATACGCATCACACCGTGCAGTATCGTCTAATAGAAGTAGACATCGACCGCAGGGATACCATTCTAGAATGTCAGGGCATTGCTTTCCGGTCAGGCGATGTCGAGCTTGAAATATTTACGTTCAAGCCTGTCGAACAATCGGGGGGAATATACATGGCTGAGCAGCTAGACGATTCGACGTTCTGCACAACGAACGACGACAAACCCGCGAGGGTTATTGGTAGTTGTGGCAGCTCGCCCGATGTAACAATAGTAAGGGCATCGGGCAATGCCCATAATCATCTAGATCGATAAACCCACTGACTTTGCTTCCGCGGAACAGGGAACCTATGTCAACTTTAATAAAGCTGATTGGAATGGCTTTACAGAAAGCACCTTCGCCGCCCTTCCGCACCAACAGACGTTCATGCAGGTGAACTCGTCTACACTTCCCGGCTGAAATATACTAGCCAATGATCGTGAGAACTTTCGCCAGGCTGATCTACGAAATTCCTGCATCAGGGTTCTCCGTATTAACTAGTAAACCTACATAAGCGGGGGAAGTTGGAGAAGCATTTAAAGACTTGCAATTTCATGTCTAGTGTGAGCAAGCTCTCCCAAACCGTAAGGCCACTGTCAAACCTGACAAAGCGTGACGAAATAGTGGAAATTTCTTTCTGTGACCGCGCCTCGCCGGACCCGGAACGATGTGCGAGCTATTTCAGCCGACATTTCACGGTGCATCATTACGGTGGACAGAGCCAAACGTCGAGTGACCAGAAGGCTGCACAAACTGCCAACACCCAGTCCGACTCTTGCTTTCAGCTGCGGTGAGGTTCAGGTAGACATCGGAGAGGCGAAAGCCTCCAAAGCTGTTGCTCCCGACGCGAGCATGCATGGTGATGCTGGAAAAATTGGGTGCAGCTGGAGTAGACTACCTGAAATCGGGTAACCGGCCAACATCGGCCGATAATTCTCCTTTCCCTGGTAGCGAAAAACCGGTTTTTGAGTTATTTGAAAAATGGCAATTTTTAAAAACCGTTTCCCCGTTTCCAAATTAGAAAAATCCCTGATAAACCGATTTTAATCTACATATTTTGTCTATAGTAACACTGTTATGCAAAAATCAAAACCAAAATCAGAATATGACCGATAAAAAACAAATATAGCTTTAATGTGGAAATAAATAAGGCAAAACAAGTTCGAAGTATTTGGAATTACAGGTAAAACAGAACAAATTTTGTGAAATATTCAAACTTTTTGGGGTTCACCGATCTTAACCAGATTATATCGCTAAAAAACATGCCTTTTTCGGGAAAAACTCGAGCATGGAAACCAAATGTTTTCGGAATGTGAGTACACAATCCGCAAACCACACCGATTATACAAATACAATCTACTATAGACAGGACATTCAACGGATACCAATCATCACCTTCGTCAACACTCACCCCTTGGATGCCAACGCCATCTATCGCAGACGAAGAGCTCGAGTTGCTAGTGATATTGTATCTGGTTATACTGTTGGGTCCACCTTGAATAAGATGCCCCGACAACACTAACCACCTCTTCTTTTCCTAAGCTTGCTGATAGATGAGAATGAAGACAAAATGTAGTCGATTCACTGACCTAGACCGAGTTTAGTAAGCTGCTACAAAAAAAAACAACAGTGAAAGGCTTTCCTTTTATTTTTTAAGTAATTTTCTGGAGAAATTTACAGTATTCAGATATAAAATTTATAAAAATTTCTTAGTTCAGTAGTTTTCATTATAATAAAAGGTGTGTACTCGTATTGAGAGGACAAAATTCTCCAGCAGCAAAAGTTCTGAGAATTTAGCAGCATTCGCTCTCAAAGAGACGAAATATCAACAGAAGTACGAAAACACAAAATTTGCAAAACCTTGCAAACTTCGAAACAGCTGATTAATGCACAGTTGCCGCTGGTGATTAATTTGGCAATATATTTTCTGCTTGGTACATTTTCCCCAGATTTGGCATTTTATACAATTGAATAGTTTTGGATAAGAAAAACCATTTTAAAATACAAATTAATAACATCGGAATGAATAAGTTATTTTTCTCATAATTATTTGTGATATCCCATCATTGATCCAATAAAATGTAATAGATATAGCCACAGATGTAACTTTAAAATTATAAAATTTTCATTTCAACAATCAACCTGCCAAACCCGAAAACTTCAGCATAAAAACATTTCAGCATGCTGCATTTAAACCTTTTTTGTTATATTTAAAGGAAAATTATGGTACAAACGAAAAATGTTATACTGCAACTATAGTCAGCACACACTCAAGTAAATAAACTGGGGATTAATACCAAATTAACGAAAAATAAATTCAACAAACGTTGTGCTTATTAAATTTACTCACTTTTTCGTTGTATACTAGCATTAATAATAAAATTTGCATGAAATAACTCATAAAGGCCATATTTTCTTTTGTTTATTTACAAACGTGTGTTTGTGATCAGCTGATTTTTTACTTGCAAGTTTTAGCTGGGAAAAATTTTTCCAGCAGAAATTTGCAGCTCTCTTTCACATTTTGCTGTCTCAATTTCCCCTACTTTGCAAGTTTTTTGGGTACAAGAACGCAAAACCAGTAAAAGTTTTCTAAAACTTTAGATAGTTGGGCGTACGTATCAAGTTTTAAGAAAACCGCCTAAAAATATTCAAAAAATCCAGTTGAAAAACCGAGCCAATCACCCTGGTATGTACATTAGGGCGGGTTAATTTCTATGGAGCGATTTTTTTCGACATCGTTCGTGACACATTTGGATTCTATATACATATAATATTAAGAAAAAATGTTCATTAGAGCATGGCTCTAAAGTCAATTTCGAGCTTACGAAATTTTAAAAGAAGCTAAAAAGGCTAGAAGAAGAAGATTAATATTTATTTACTAAAAGGTTACGAATGTATTTTTTTATACTAGTTTGTACTTGGGGGGCTTTTTGTTATGAAGAATTGATTTTTCATATCTATTTCTTATTTAAAGAAACGCAAGATGACGCTACAAATCAAATTATATGCATATAGTTTTATTTGTGTTCTGCGCATTTATTAAGTCTAAATAAGCGTCAAAAACTCTACTCAGCGGGGTGTGGAAATCAGTTTTCCGCCGCATTGCTTACATCGCACATAGGGGTATTTCAACGATTTAGGCGGCCAAAAACCAATTTGACAAAATTTTGGAGAAAACTTAAAAAATTTGTCACTTTCGATAGAGAACATTCCAAATAACATTTCCCAGTCCCCCTCACTTTTCTAACTTGCACAGCGAACGCTCACCGTTGACCGGAAACAGAATATTCTATGGCTACTTATAAATAAAATTTCGCTCTCTAGAAAGATCATGACGGTTTTAAGTTAATATTTTGATTTCTACATTATATTCTTAAAAAATGTGATGCATCCGCGTACAGAAGGTCATAATGCACTTAGGGTAAATTTTCTTTTTATCATTTTATTAAGCAAAAGTTTAATTTGAATGTAACGAAAATAGCGGTTTTAACGAGTAATTTTTGTGAATTTTTGTGAATATCCCCGGGAGATATCGCGTTATTATTCTTTGTTCAATTGAACCCGCAGAAATAAGATAAGTAGATTTCTTAAGATAAGTAGTATTTCTTAACTTAGAAAATGTATTAAGGAAAAATTAAAAAACGCAACTAGTATATAGTAACACTACTTTAGATCTATTTTAACACTGAAATTAAACTTCTAGATGAATTTGAGGCTGCTGAACTAGAATATGAATCCATTTAATTTAACAAATAAATAGTTTTCGAGATATTAATTTTAAAAGTAGCATTTTTTATGGTAAAAATCAGCAAAAACTGGGAAAATTTTTTACATTGTCACAGGTTTTGCCATTTTTTGACAATTTCTGTTGAAAATACATAGCATATATTCCAAGGTTGTAGAGAATTTCATTCTCCAAATCTTTTGTGCCTACATTTTTTTTTATACCCGAGCGCACTTGTGCACAAGGGTATTATAACTTTGTTCACATAACGGTTGTTTGTAACAGGCAAAACGAATCGAGATAGATATAGACAAATGTATACATAAATGATCAGGAT
>NW_023468379.1:0-635 GCF_013731165.1 Rhagoletis pomonella | reverse complement strand
CATAAATGATCAGGACGAAAAGAGAAATCGATTAAGCGGTGACTGTCCGTCCGTCCGTCCGTCTGTCCGTCCATCTGTGCACACGATAACTCGAGTAAAATTAATATATCTTAACGAAACTTGGTACGTGTACTTCTTTCGGGCGTAGGACGGATGGTATTGAAAATGGGCAAAATCGGACAATAACCACGCCTACCTCCCATATAACGGTAATTTTCAGAAATACGGAAACTGCGATATTTTAGTAACTACTGAAGATTATTCACTCAAAATTGATATTTACAATAATTTTTAGACAAAAAATAAGAATATTATAAATTTTTGAAAAATGGGCGTAGCCACGCCCACTTATGGTTACATGTGTATATCGTGGCAACCGCTGCACCGATTTCTTCCAAACTTGGCACAGTTATTGGCCTTGGTACAGGATACCAAATGGCTGAAAATTTTTAAAATCGGACAATAACCACGCCCACATCCCATATAACGGTAATTTGGAGAAATACGAAATCTTCGATACATCAGTAAATATTAAAGTTAATTTATTCAAAATTGATGCTTGCAACAATCCTTTACCAGGAAATACGCTTATGATAAAATTTTGGAAAATGTGCGAGGCACCGCCCACTTATGAT
>NW_023468378.1:0-5983 GCF_013731165.1 Rhagoletis pomonella | reverse complement strand
TCCGGATGACCTAGAGACTTTAAACTTCACAGTTGGCTCAGAACTAGATGACAATGCAATACGAAAGATGAATTAATCCGATAGGTGGCGCAGGAGTCGAGATATTTGAAAACCCTGTATTTGTAATCCGATTTGGTTCGTATTAAAAACGTATATTAATTACATGAAAAGGAATAAAAACTTTTGCCGATAGGTTGCGCAGGAGTCAAGACAACAGCGACAACTTCACGGTCTACTTTGTTGATACCTGCTAGGTAGACTTCACGAGGCTGGTGTCTTCTAGGTGGAGCGAGATGTAGTTATTCGAGAGTCTTGACCTTAGGTCTGACGAAAGTGATTGACCTGTAAAAGTCATCTAAGTAGCACAGTTTTTTTCTCTGGCTTGAGAATATATATCCTTTTTTCCTTTCACCTTACCAATGACAAGTTTAGAATTGTTGCGATTGATAAGCAATTAACTTGACTATGACAGCTACTGAATTCCTTGCATTTTTAACAATATTCAGCCTCATTGCGTAAGTCGTAAATTAGGCTAAATTGTACGACTCGACAACATTGGCATTGCCTACTGTCGTGCTGAAATAAGTAAACGACGAAAATCGTAAAAAACTATACAGTGCCGCCAAGTTTTTCCGTTTTAATGACGTGAAATTTTCGATACGATTCGACTGTAGAAAAACGACTTGCATTCGACACGACTCTCGCAATGAGGCCGATTGTTGCTATTTTCGAGCTGTTTAAATAGATTTGTTTAGATCGGCTTGTCAAGTGGTAAAACGTTCGATGTGTCAGCTCAAACGGAGGGCAATGGTATATAACTATGCTTTCCCATCCTGTTTATAGATCTGCGACAGTCTGCTAAAAAGTTGCATATGACAAAATCAAGCTAATTAAAGGCACCCGACTTTCTCGCGTAAACGTAGGATGTTGTCTTGTGATTACTCCTGTTCGCAGATGTCCAATTGCTTTATGTAGTCTAGGGTATGTGCTGATGTGACGGTCCTAGACCGGGTCTCCCCCAGTCAATCTGCTAAGAGTAAAACCTGCATACCATGGTAAGATAACGTCAGTCTTATAGAGCTACACTGTCACAGCATGTTAGAAACAATTTAGTCATTCGGACACTAGCATCTACGAAGCCCGTTGAGCCGAGAGCTATAGTTGGACGGCAAGAACAATAGTTTCCGTTAGGCTATCGCAGTTACCACTGCGAGGCATAACCTTGTCTGTGGAGGCCTTTTAGACCCGGTTTCGCCGCATAAAAAAAAAACAAGAGTTACTTTGGCATAACTCAACTTGGTTATTGCAGTTGGCTTAACTCCTACAGTGTTAGGCGGAATCCTGAAATTGCTGATATTTGTCCAGTGTGTGGATATGGACAAGTTGGCATATCCCACCTTTCAGACAGTAGAAGCGCCTTAGATACAAGCAAAAGTGGCTACGCGCTTGCTGGCATTTAAGTTGGAGGAGTCATACGAGAGCAATCAATAAACCTGTAGGGCATATTATTGCACGCTTTGTTTTACATTCCAACCGGGTGTTTATTTTGCTTGTGTTTACTCCTAAGCCGTTCTCTTTGGTCCATTCTTCGTCAAATATAAGTTTGGCCTAAATGCTATTTCCTAAATGGTGATAGATTTTTGGATAGTGTAAGTTTGCATCCATACTTTTACATAAGATGTATGTATATTTATTAGTTCATGATACACTATTATTCATTAAACATTTTTCTCCATTCATTTCCAGCATGACGCCGATGGCGATGGCTACATTGGCATACACGAACTCAAAGGTCTTATCAATGCTGGTCTCTGCAGTGATATTCCTGATTATATTGCTGCGCAAATTTTACAAAAATCAGATGATGACAATGATGGTCGTTTGGATTTTGAAGAATTCTATCGGATGTCTCAAACGCATAAATGGATGATAAGAAATATATTGACCAAGTATTGTCGGTTGGTTGTGCCGCCGCCAAAAGCAATCGAAGGCGATCAATTGGGTAGGCTAATGATGAGCTACAAATATTAAATTATTTGGAATTACTTATTGTGTTTTTTCACTTCTATCATACAGATGGTGTCTACGAAAAGCAAATGTCCGTTTGCCCACCCCCACTAACTATGGTTATGTTCTCTATAATCGAAATTTTGTTCTTCTTGGTAGATGTTATACATTTTCAGTGAGTTTAATTGCAGCTGACAAGAGTAGACTTGAGTGCAAATTAATCTTTATATTCCTATTTTTTCAATCAGAGATGATCCCAACAACACTGCCAACATTGGTGAGAATACTAATGGTCCTGCCGCGACAATATTCATCTACAATCCCTACAAACGTTACGAGGCTTGGCGTTTTGTCACTTACATGTTCGTGCATGTCGGTTTAATGCATCTCTTCATGAATCTGGTTATACAAATATTCTTGGGTGTCGCTTTGGAGCTCGTCCATCACTGGTGGCGTGTGGCCTTAATTTATTTGGCTGGCGTACTGGCTGGTTCGATGGGCACCTCTTTAACAAGTCCAAGGATTTTCTTAGCTGGTGCTTCTGGTGGTGTTTATGCTTTGATTACGGCGCACATTGCCACCATCATTTTGGTAAGATAGCAGAAATTGAGCTACGGCGAGAATTGTATTATTTTTTTATATTGCTTTATTACTTGCCAAACACAGAACTACAAGGAAATGGAATACGCCATTGTGCAGTTATTTGTATTTCTCATATTTTGCTTTACGGATTTGGGTACTTCAGTTTATCGTCATTTGACAGATCAGCACGATCAAATCGGTTACATAGCACATTTGTCCGGTGCCGTGGCAGGCCTGCTAGTGGGTATAGGTGTGCTAAGAAATTTGGAGGTCCGCCGATGGGAAAAAATACTCTGGTGGATCGCTGTTATACTTTACTTTTCGCTAATGATGACTGGTGTGTTGATACATGTACTCATGCCGGCCTATTTTCCCCGCCAGGAATTCAATTAATTCAATTTTATATGCATCTATTGCGTATATTTATTACAACTAACCATCTTTTAGTGGATAAGCGAAATTTCATAGCATGTTTACTATCATGGTATTTAATTAGAATGCTGCTGTATCGAACATTCTATACTTAGACGCACATGAACAACTGAACAATAATCAGTTATACTACTCTATTTTTCTAGCTGTAAGTTTTCAATGTGTTGAGCACCAAAGTGCCTATAGAGGTTTGTGTATACACAAATTTCGACATAGAAAAGTGTATAATTTATTGCAACCGAACTTATTTGATACCTTAAAAATATTATACATAGTACAAGAAGGGTGCTTCGAGATGGACGGCAGCGTTTTTTGTCTCCAAAGTTGCTCGCTTATCATAATAGTTAAAACCTGTTTGAAACGTGTCGGTATCATTTATACATAAAACTCTCCAAAATCACAATTGCTAACTAATAATAGGATTGTTGCACTTGCTACTCGAAGAAAAGCTGCGAGAGTAAAGCAAAGAAACGCAAATTACGCTCCTTACATAAAAATTAGACAAACACTTTTCTTCACACAAAAATTTTTCCATTAAAGCTTGTATTAGTTTCTGTCATTTTGACAGCAGTGTTTTTCTCTCTACTGGTAAATTTATTGGTGGAACGCAGCTGTATGTGTAACTAGACTATGAATAGCTTGTGGACCACACCTAATATTTTAATATATTTATCATGACAGTTTAAAAACATATTATCCTTATTGGGAGCCCTTTTCTTTTAGTAGATAGTAAATGTAAGCAATTTAAATGAAGCCAAATTTGACATACAAACGCTATTTTGATAGCGCGTTTAAAGAAGCGTGAATTATTTAAATTATATTAGAAAAAAAGTAAGTTATTTTTCAGTGTATTTCTTTTTAATCGTTTTAGAGCTAAATCTAAAGCAGATATTAATTTATGTATTAGTTGATAAAAACGCATTTCAGAATTGACGCCTATTTTTAAGTACGTTCCATTTAAAACAAAAGTATTTACTAATTGAGGTATTTTTATATTCGTTATTGAAAAAAACTGCAAAGCAAAGAATGTCCATAGTTTTAAAATCATTTAAACGATATCTAAAGTTAGCTATTTAAGTTTTTAAAACATATCAGAAGTATTTTTTTTTTTTTTGAGGTGAAGTAATTTTTTTTCTTTCAATAAATCACAGTACATATATTTTTTGTTTATGTTTTAACTTCGCTGTGAAGTATTTTTAGTATTTTATACTCATGTTAATCTATAAACAGAAACTATAATGCTTTTGTAATAAACTTTGTATGAAATAAACTAATAAATAAACTAACTGTGAAACAAATTATTAAATTTATATTGAAAATACCCTCGAAAGCGGGTAGAAAACCAGTTGTTGCAACCGAGTCGCGACAGATGATAAGGAATGTTAAAAGCGTGCATTGGTGTGGGTGAGTTGTGAAGTGTTGCCTTTAAAATAGGTAAACCGGCTGATAAATACATATTCTCTATCATTAACTCAGCAATAAATATTGTGTATGGCGACTGATAGGCCGATGAGCAACCATATCGTCGATGTTTTTGCAAAACCGCCCCATCGCTCAATTGCAAAACCGTGTATCTTACGGCACTAAAATTTTACATGAGAGCGAAAAAAACGGTTTGTTCTTTGAAGGCATTGCCTGGATAGGCGGTATTTTCTCTAGCTATTATTTTACAAATCTGTTATTTTAATAACGATTTAACAATTTTTATGCATAAATCTCGATGCCTGGAGTTCAGGGTTACCGCATCTCATTTTTGCCACAACGGCGATTTAGGCGGTTTTGCAACTGGCGGTTTTGCAAAAACATCGACGATATACTAAAATTCGCAGTACGTAGGCTACTGGTTACTGACTGTCGGCTACTGAGTCTATTAGCAGAATTTTTTATTTCCCGCTTATGCAGATTTGATTTGTTTTCATAAATTGATATACACATTAGAGCAAATTTGCCAATTACTTCGAAATGTTCATGTCAAAAAAGTAAATTCGGATGTTGTCTGCGCTTTTCTGTATACTAAGACTAATCACTATTAATAATCAGACTCATTGCGTAAAGGCCTCGCCAGATAGAAATTGTTTTCTGCGTCACAATTTTGCTTTTGACTGACGTCCAAGTTAAATCTGTGATTTTGAATAGAAGACGCCACATTGGCCACGCACGCATTGCCGCAACTGATAAAATTCGCCCAACTCTCAACAATAAAAATGTATGGAACGAATTCAAACCAGGTGGTTTTTGACCAATCAAATTGAGCCGTTTTGTTTGCGGCAAAGGCGAGGCCTTAAGTCACAAATTAGGTTAAATTGTGCGACTCGACATCGTTGGCATTGCCGACTGCGTGCTGAAATAAGTAAACGACGAAAATCGTCGAAAACTATGCAGTGCTGCCAAGTTTTTCTCTTTTAACACACTAGTCGAGGGGAAATTTTAGGCCATGAGGCTGAATACAAATTAGGATACTGGTAGCCATAGCCACTAGACCAGCAACTAGACCCCCCAATTTTCTGGAAGTCCGCAGGTCCCCAAGATAAGTCATCGTTTAACACTCAACTAGAGAGTGTGGCATAGGAACATGGGTCTTCGTCCCCCCTTACTTAAATTGCTTATGCTCCTCTTACGGACCGATTAAGGGAAAACAATAACTTTCAGAGAACTGAGAAGATTCGTTCAGTGCGTATATAATTTTTTTTTATACTCGATATCATAACACATATCCCTACTACCTCAAGCAATTTAATTTTAAAGTACAAAATTTATTTTAACAAGCAAAAAAGTCTATGTTCCGGCAAAGTCGAACTTTTATACATACAGTGAACCAAATAAAAACTGGGACGCGACTTTTGAACAAGCTTTGGCTATTCTTCTTTAGTTTACTTAATTTATATTATTTTTTATGAAAATATAGCTGATTACTGAACAAACAGCATATAAACCCAAATTTCAGGCTTTGCGCAAAAATTAT
>NW_023468377.1:3384-5983 GCF_013731165.1 Rhagoletis pomonella | reverse complement strand
TTTTTGCGCTATAACTCTAACTTCATATCTGAATAATAAATTGTATGCGTGCTATATGTTAAATTGAACCTATACTAAATTTTAACCTGTTTAATTGGAGGAGTTATAACGCAAAACAACGTCTCTGGTCAATCAGTTGTATGGAAGCTAGATGTTTTAGTGAACCGATTTCGATGATTTTATGGAATAGTTAAGATAATATTAAAAAACGGCTATGTGCAAAATTTTAGTAAAATATCTTCAAAACTCCGGGACTTTTTTATAAAAAAGTTAAAATTTAAGCAAAGTTTCAAGTACCGCTGTCTCGAAAAGTGGAGCCAATAGGGTAAAACTGAGGACGCCATTGAATTTAAAAGGCTCCAATTAAGTAAGAGCGACTATCAGAACATTTGTCGAAAAAAAGTTGCTTTGATACCACTCCCGAAATATTCTGACTAAAAGAAGGAGCATCATTAAAATTAGTAAATCAGGGTTTTTACACACTTCTAGAGAAAATTTTTTTTGAAGCATTTTACAGGTATATGTAATTTTGTAAGGACTAGCAGTTATAGAAAGATTTAGATCGTTTCGACGTATTTTCCAAATGTGCCTTCAATTAAGGTGGTTTTGGAATAAAAATTACGCTCAAGATCACAGAATATTTTACCTTTAAAAGTTAGTTTATTCTGAAAGCACACCTCTTGCTAAGGTATCAAATTATTCGTAATTGCTTGTAGAATGCAATACATACTTAAAAAGGTCTTAAAATTAAATGCTTCAAAACCTATACGCGATAAACCGAAAATTTTGAAAATTGTGAAATGTGGAGTTACAGACTTTGAGTTACTTGTCATTTCGTTATTTTTTAATGCACACTTTTCTTACCTACTACATATGAAGTGTACACATAAGTGCTGAATGCCCATTTAATTTCAAATCAGAATATGGCGTGCTTCAAAAGTTATGACATAATTAATTGTGCCTCTCTTAAAAATTACATAAAAAATTCACTTGTTTTCATAATTTTTTTTAATTTAAACACCTATAATTCAAAAGTTATGCACCAAATTGATCCAAATTTTTTTTTAGGCTTCATGTATACGTCAATGAATTATATCCAAAAGCAACCAGCTTGATTTAGTTTACAACAGTGAAAATAAAGCTAAATAACACAAAGGTTACCTGTTTTTTAGATTTGCCCATATGCTTGGTTTGGCGGTGTTAGATTCGAGGACAAGACGGTTAAAGTGGACGTAACTCTTGAAGGAAATACGGCTGGCTTGGCCATGTCGTTCGATTGGGCACCGAACCTACAGCTCTGCAAGTATTCAACTCGGAACCCGCTGGTGGTAGCAGAGGAAGAGGGAGGCCCCCACTGCGATGGAAAGACCAGGTGGAGAAGGACTTGGTTTCACTTGGCATTTCCAATTGGCGTCAGTTTGCATTGAAGAGAAATGACTGTCGCGCTTTGTTAAACTCGTCCAAAATCGCTCAGGAGGTTACAGCGCTAAATAATAAGAAGAAGAAAAGGATATGAGTTAAATAGAATATAAATTTTAACTATGAGTCAATAGCACATTCAGTAGCTTACAATGTTGCTTTCCAAATGAGCCCTCTAAACTCTAGCCTCTAAGCCTCTAACTAAATAAGAAATAATTTTACCTGAAAATTAAATTAGTAAAAAAGACTCTTATACGGTTAACAAACTGGCTCGCTTATTTACATAAACAGCCTTTATTTGCTTTAACTCATGTATGTTTATCTTTAAAATGTGCATAAGCAGCCGAACAAATGCACGAAATTTTTGGCAATTAACTCGGATCAGGAGAACTGTCGATGAAAATACTGGTAACAAGTAAGAAAGTCTAAGTTCGGGCGGAGCCGAACATTAAATACCCGGCGTAAGTATTAAATATATGTTTTCCACCTTTCCGAAAGCTACCGCTACATGATAAGCCGGGGTGTATACATTTTAAGTAAATTAGCGTCCTTAAATTTCGAAATATTGAAATTTCAAGCATATCTGAAATTTACCGTTATATGAAAAGCGGCCTCAATTTTAGTCCAATTTCAACAATTTTCAACGGTTTGCTTTTATGTGGCAAGCCCAATAACCATACCGAGCTTGGTACAAATTGCTAGAACGGTTAGCGAGATACATATGTGTGATCATAAGTGGGCGGGGCCACGCCCATTTTCCAAAATTTTATCATAAACGTATTTCTTGGTAAAGAATTGTTGCAATTATCAATTTTGAATAAATTAGCTTCAATATTTACTGATTTATCGAAGATTTTGTATTTCTCGAAAATACCGTTATATGGGATGTGGGCGTGGTTATTGTCCGATTTTAGAAATTTTCGGCCAGTTGGTATGCTGTACCAGGACCAACAACTGTGCCAAGTTTGGAAGAAATTGGTGTAGCGGTTACCAAGATATACACATGTAACCATAAGTGGGCGTGGCTACGCCCATTTGTCAAAATTGTATAATATTCTTAACTCATTGCAAGTATCAATTTTGAGTGAATTATCTTCAGTAGTTACTAAAATATCGCAGTTTTAGTTTTTCTGAAAATTACCGTTATATGGGAGGTAGGCGTGGTTATTGTCCGATTTTT
>NW_023468377.1:0-3374 GCF_013731165.1 Rhagoletis pomonella | reverse complement strand
TCGTATTTCTTAAAATTACCGTTATATGGGAGGTAGGCGTGGTTATTATCCGATTTCGCCCATTTTCAATACCATCCGTCCCACGCCCAAAAGAAGTTCACGCACCAAGTTTCGTTAAGATATCTCAATTTTTACTCGAGTTATCGTGTGCACAGACGGACGGACGGACGGACGGACGGACGGACAGACAGTCACCGCTTAATCGATTTCTCTTTTCATTCTGATCATTTATGTATACATTTGTCTATATCTATCTCGATTCGTTTTGCCTGTTACAAACAACCGTTATGTGAACAAAGTTATAATACCCTTGTGCACAAGTGCGCTCGGGTATAAAAATGGCGAGCTGTTGTCTTTTGTACAAATAAGCAAACAAAGCAGGCGAGTTTGGCGTCCGCGCTAGCCGAGTGGTGAGAGTTGCGTGCTACAAGCCTATAGCTGCCAGGTTCGATCCTCGGTTGGAGCGATTGCGAAAAAAAAATTTTATTTTTGTTATTTATTTTATTTTATTTATATATCTAATAATAATAATGGATTTGGCGCTTACAAATACATATGTTGGTGCTTGCTTTTAAATTAATACAATGTGATTTTTTAGTACCGGACCCGAGTTTTCTCTCGACGGCCCTGACCACATTATCAGACTTGTCACCTCGTTAAGGTGGTAATGATATATTTGGTTCAAAGGAGCTGAATATAATTTACATTGAAGATGGCACAACGCCGAAACCGGTTTGTCTTCAAACCAAATTTGACAATACATAATACTCTTACCCTGCCGAATACAAAAACAACCGAAAAGGAAAATATAACTAGCTTTAATATACGTTTTTTAGTTATGTTTTTTATTTTTAGTTATTTTGTTCCGACAATATTTTAGTGCATTTGCTTACCTTCAGAAAAAGTTGGATCGCCTTTTTTCTTTTTTTTTTAAATCCTTAGTAAAAATTCTCTTCTTAATGAATAGAAAATGTCAAGAGATAATCGAGAATTTATTAGTTAATACCAAGGCATAATAAGGTAGAAGTGATTAAGAGATTTCTCTCTTTTGAACTGCGACTGTAATGTCAACTCTTAACCCTATACAATTCAAAATTTTAATTTTTTAATTTCAATTTTCAATTTTGAGCTGTGCGACTGATTTTAAATACATACATACAAAAATAAAATGAAAAGGAATTACGAGCGGTGCGCTCTGTGTGGCAAGAGCCAGGACAACAAACTTGTGCGTTATTTTAAACCTCCTAATTGTCAAGTGAAGCGACAACGGTAGGCAAGTAGCTGCGCTGTTCCATTAGGAGACTCTTCGCGTGTGTGCGAACACCTTTTTAGTGGCAGTGACTTTATTTGTTGCCCATCACAGCCGAGTATTTCCAAGCGGACGCGTTTGTTCCCAGGTGCAGTACCTCTACCATACAATTCCCCAATGCTTGAGTTATCTGAAGTGTCGGCCGTTCCTGAGATGTCTGTGGGGACGAAGTTAGCTGTTGATGCACAGATTCAAACTGAGTAAGTCTGCCATAAACAAGCACGACCGGATCCACGAGTACATTAACATATACATATAAGCAAATGCTCCGCGAACACCATGATACAATTTCGTTTCACTAAATTTACCGCTTTAGATCACCATTTACTGTTATAAATTCGACGTTCTGGTTCTTAACATCCCTTTTCCTTTTTTTTCATAATGCCATGTGAAAAGAGTCGTGTTTTTATTTTTCATACATAGCTGGATTTATCATACGGAAATTAAGCATTACTGAATATGAAGAGAAAATCTCCCATTCTATACATGGATAGACCAAATGTCAAATGGTGGTATGATAAAACCTAAACCAGAAATCCTTGTGGACATAAAGAAACTGGAAGTAATTTTTAATAAATTTAATGGAAAAGAAATTTCGCATTGCAAAAATTTAATAGCTGAACTATTGAAGTTAAGTTCCGCTGTAAATTTAGAAGAAAGAATCAAAAATTTTTTTGTTAAAAGTCGAATATACGAGAATATTCGAGATAACGGTACTTGAAATTTTGATTAAATTTTAACTATTTTATAAATAACTCCCTCAGTTTTGAAGTTATTTTACTAAAATTTTGCACACAACAGTTTTTTAATATTACCTTAATTATTCCTTAAAATTATCGAAATGGGTGCACTTTAACGTATAGCTCCAATACAACTGATTACTCAGATATGTGTTTTTGCGCTATAACTCTAACTTCATATCTGAATAATAAATTGTATGCGTGCTATATGTTAAATTGAACCTATACTAAATTTTAACCTGTTTAATTGGAGGAGTTATAACGCAAAACAACGTCTCTGGTCAATCAGTTGTATGGAAGCTAGATGTTTTAGTGAACCGATTTCGATGATTTTATGGAATAGTTAAGATAATATTAAAAAACGGCTATGTGCAAAATTTTAGTAAAATATCTTCAAAACTCCGGGACTTTTTTATAAAAAAGTTAAAATTTAAGCAAAGTTTCAAGTACCGCTGTCTCGAAAAGTGGAGCCAATAGGGTAAAACTGAGGACGCCATTGAATTTAAAAGGCTCCAATTAAGTAAGAGCGACTATCAGAACATTTGTCGAAAAAAAGTTGCTTTGATACCACTCCCGAAATATTCTGACTAAAAGAAGGAGCATCATTAAAATTAGTAAATCAGGGTTTTTACACACTTCTAGAGAAAATTTTTTTTGAAGCATTTTACAGGTATATGTAATTTTGTAAGGACTAGCAGTTATAGAAAGATTTAGATCGTTTCGACGTATTTTCCAAATGTGCCTTCAATTAAGGTGGTTTTGGAATAAAAATTACGCTCAAGATCACAGAATATTTTACCTTTAAAAGTTAGTTTATTCTGAAAGCACACCTCTTGCTAAGGTATCAAATTATTCGTAATTGCTTGTAGAATGCAATACATACTTAAAAAGGTCTTAAAATTAAATGCTTCAAAACCTATACGCGATAAACCGAAAATTTTGAAAATTGTGAAATGTGGAGTTACAGACTTTGAGTTACTTGTCATTTCGTTATTTTTTAATGCACACTTTTCTTACCTACTACATATGAAGTGTACACATAAGTGCTGAATGCCCATTTAATTTCAAATCAGAATATGGCGTGCTTCAAAAGTTATGACATAATTAATTGTGCCTCTCTTAAAAATTACATAAAAAATTCACTTGTTTTCATAATTTTTTTTAATTTAAACACCTATAATTCAAAAGTTATGCACCAAATTGATCCAAATTTTTTTTTAGGCTTCATGTATACGTCAATGAATTATATCCAAAAGCAACCAGCTTGATTTAGTTTACAACAGTGAAAATAAAGCTAAATAACACAAAGGTTACCTGTTTTTTAG
>NW_023468376.1:0-5983 GCF_013731165.1 Rhagoletis pomonella | reverse complement strand
TTTTTTTTGGAAAAAATTTTAATATTTTTTTCCTTTAATTTTTTTGTTTGTCAATATCGCTTTAGCTGCTCTGTTGCCTACTTTGTCGCTGTTTTTTTTTTTTGTTTCTTTAAATCGAGGTACGTGTTAATGCACACTTTGTGCTCATTTCCTGTGTAATTCATCTCCAATGAACGCCGTCACCGCTTTAATGTGGCTTAAACTGTTGGCAAATGCATGTTGTTTTAAGCGCTTTTAGCCAGCCTTATCGACTACGTTGTGCAAAAACAATATTGAGGGAATATAAAATTATAATATCGCTAGCTTAGAGTGAAAAGTTGCTAAGTCCACTTTTTATGAAAACTCATATTTTGATATAGGAGGCTAGAGAAATTGAATACGCATCGTTTCGAAAATTATAAAGGTACTTGTTTTATTTTTTCCTCTTCATAAGCAATAAAAGGAATAAAAGGAAAGTCCAAAAGAAGCACCACAAATCCGATAAGGCCAAAATAATACGTCATCTTTTAATAAATATCGAATCTTTCTGATTCTTATGGAGTTTTGCTTTGCTTTAAACGCGCAAAATGTTTGATTCAAAGTCTTGCGAAATAGTTAAAGAAAATGGCTATAGGAAGATTTTTTCCTCGCCTGTAAAATTTTTAAAATGGGACTTAGCAACTTTTCTTTCTAAGCTAGCGATATGTAAAAAACCAAGAAAAAAGTAAACAATGAAAAAAAGTTGCTGGAACTTTGCAAATTTTACGCCTTGAAATTTTTTGTTGTTATTTATTTCTTGAGCAAACGTGCTACAGCAACTGACGACAATCATTGAACAATCAATTGTACGTTTAGCCTAAATATAACCCGCTTGCCATCGTCAGCTCGCTGCTTGTCATCAGTGCTGATGCACTTACAGTGACGAGCAAAACTGTAACATGGTTTAACACTTTTTGTTTCAGCCACCGCTATATTTCCAAGTTCTAACGACTTTCATTCTTTTGCTGTATATTCTTGTTGGTACATCCCTACTCCTTCTCTCATAATGATTTGAAGTCAGTACAACAACAATAAAAAACCAGCAGACAAAAATGTAAATTAAGGAAGATGTTACAGTTTTGCACTCATATATTTTTAAGAGCTTTTTAACAATTTTCACGAAAAAAAGAACTACTAACACAATGTTCAGTACTCTTTTGCCTGTTTCAGTTCCTGGATGTGATTTGGCATACCTTATTTGTATCTTTGTAAAAATTCTGGAGGTATATCCTTAGTTCGCTTTCACAGCTCATGTACTCGATTTTACGGACTTTGATACTTATTAAGCTGTGTTTTTAGTTGATTTCGCAAATTCGATGAGATTCATGTCCGCGGTTTGTGGAGGTCATTTCAAATTAGCAAATTTTTGCTTTTGTATCCAGTCTTTGCGAACATATGCAGTATGTTTTGGGTTTTTTCAGCAGAAACTCTCATTTTTCGACTACATTTTGCAAATTTTGTTGAAATATGAACAGATACTGTTCCTTACGCCTAATGCGTACTAACGGACCAATAAAATTTTTGAAATACAACCCCAAACAATTAAGATCCTACCACTGTGATTCACAGTTTGCAGTACATGATGCGCTTAGGCTTAATTTGGGTCTTTGATCCAATACCATGCCCGGCCATCTGATTGAAAGCGATTAATTTAGTCTTGTCAGACCAAATAACCTTCAATTGAAACTTAAAAATACTCGGTTCGGTTTCGTGCGAAGCAGCGAAATGCTGCCACACTCGCACATGTATTATGATCAAATTTGCTTTTTTCTTCTTTATGATGCCTTTGAGCTCAAATTGGCAATTCTTCGCCTCGCTGTCTATAGATTTGCATTAAAGTTTAATACCTTAAGCGCTTCTGTAATAGTGGCTGCATCGCTACTTGCTTCTAAGTTCACAAGATATCGTACCGTAATATTTATTAACAGACTTCCTTTGTCCTTGGGAACACTTTAGGCTATATTTTTTCTAAGTCTTAACATTTTTAAGTAGCAAATTTCAAAATTTTTTGCCACTTTTCGTGCGGTTCCGCCTTTCCGCAGTAAATGTATTATTTACATGTATGGTTCCTGATTAACTATGTTATTTACTGGTGATCACTTCTTCAATAAAATACAATATAGAAAAAAGTCATCTGACTTCCAACTAAGTAAAAGATAACTGTCAAATGCAAAACTGAGAGTGAGTGTAAAACTGTAACATCTGCCTTAATTTACATTTTTGTCTGCTGGTTTTTTTATTGTTGTTGTATTGACTTCAAATCATTATGAGAGAGGGAGTAGGGATGTACCAACAAGAATATTCAACAAAAGGATAAAAGTCGTTAGAACTTGGAAATATAGCGGTGGTTGAAAAAAAAAATTGTTAAACCATGTTACAGTTTTGCTCGTCACTGTACATATTGTTGCCCAGACGCCCATCCTGTTGCATACGTTTTTCAGGTCAAAGCTCACATTTTTAGGTATTTGCATTGATCTTTTATGTTATGACTCGGGTTTGTTTCCAGTTCAATCAACATCTGGAAAAATTATTTTCTTATAATGTTCGTCGCTCAGCAGACAGTGTAAAGCCTCCATTTAAAATTAAAAAAATAATAATAATAATGTCCAAGTGTGTGCCCATCTGTGAACGAATCTTCTACTTAATTCAGTCTAGTACAAATGGAGTAAAGTTTTCCTCTATATATTTACACTCCAGCACTATTTCCCCCTTTTCATAAATGAGATGAGACCCATAATCGACTCCAGATCCCGTCTATTTAACCATGGCCCTAAAACATTAAATGTTAGGTGGATATTGTGGATCTGGCAACACTTGCCATCCCAGCTCAAAAAAATTGCCAATGTGTGGTCACGCGTTGTCACGATGAAACACGACAGCTATGCTATTGGCAAAGACCAGATGTTTTTTATGCCAAATTCATTCAAACTGTTCAGTGATGTCAGTGCTCATATGAATAAAAGTTTATTTTTTTTAAGAAATTTCAAATAACCATTAAATTTGTATTCTTCATATGTATGTGTTGATATATACATAAAAGTATGCTCCTAAAATTAAGAAAGAATGAATGAATAATAAAAAAAAATTATTCGTTATTCGATCATGAATGAAAATTTATTTGAATTATTAACCGGTGTAGTGCCCAATTCTCTAATTGAGCCACTAAACAAATTTGAAATTGAAAATGAACTAAATGTTAATTAACTTGTAACTAACTACTTATGGACATAAAATATCAATAAGAAAACGATATATTTTTTGTTTTATTTTTTTCTTGTTCATTTATTTACTTTATTTATCATTACATATTTACTTTCTTACATATTCTGCTGTAGGTGGTCCCATATTCGAACCCCGTCAGACATAACTTCAAAATGATAATATAAAATTAAGACACTCTCACTTTCATCTCACGCTTGTTTATGGTAGCGCCCGTGTTTGCCACAAAGCAGAACCCAAATAATATTCAACTCGTTCAAATTTATTTTCAACCTCTTTGGCCCGTTTTCTCCAGTAGCCCCTAAAATTGACCTACCCATCAAACACATTTTTCTGTACAAAATTTGTGTTTAAAGGGCAGATAAACGTTAAACCTACTTGAGAATATGGCCCTTACATGAGCAAAGGTGTAAAATCAAATTGATAGCCTATATTCGATAGAGACCAAAATTGCCGGCACAAATTCGTGAGAACATATGTTCTTGTTTTGATGGGAATTATTCTTAGTACTTTTTGGAATTGTTATGAGTACTAATTTGCATCAACATAAAAGATACATATTTATTCACATATTTGCTTCTGTGTACAACCTTCACTTTTCTCTGTTACTTCTATATTTGTTAGTTTTTTTTTGCTTAATTCGTGCCGCAAAAAAATTAAGTAAATATCTAAGTAGTCAAACACAATGTTGCAACCTTGATCTTGCCACAATTATAAACCACCAGCAATTGAATAAAATTAAAATTTTTCGCGCTTAAATTTGTATATGCCGAATGACAACTGGCGTACACCAGTCACCGCAAATTCGATGTGCACGAGCCATAAAATATATGAATATTAATTTTTATTATTTCGTTTATTAAGCTAGCGAGGCATTTTAGCGCCATTCACCGGGTATATTTTTCTTAAAAGATTAGCATTGACGTATGATATATGTACATTAGACTGTATCACCAAAAAAAAGTTGCAGTTTTTCCGCCGGGATCACAAAATTTATAATATTTTAAGACTTGCGCCAAAATATTTCGGAAAAATATTAAGATTTACGTGAGCTGGACCGATTTGAAAATACCTCCGAAAATGGTGTTTTTTTCTTATGAATAAAAATAGTCCCCCAGTTAACAAAACAGTTTAAGCTTAAAAAATCTGCAGAAAAATTAAAAAAAAAATTTCAACGGAATCATAATATTGAGATTTTTGATGCTGTTTTCGAACTTTTTTCAAATATTGGTTCAAGATAAACTTGAATAACTGCGCCAAAACTATACCGAATCAGATTTTTGAGGTATCATTGGAAAGATATTTTCTCACCCTTTTTTATTGTTTTGCAAATAAACTCATTCAAATTATGAAAGAGAAAAGTAAGATGAAAGAGCATAATTCCAAGTTGAATGAAGATGTGTTGATTTACGAAAAAAAGGGTGAGAAAATACCTTTTAATGATATCTCACAAGTGTAGATCGGTATTGTTTTGGCCAAGTTATTCAAGTTTATCTTAAACAAACCTTTGAAAAAGCTTCAAAAACAGCATCAAAATTCGTTTTATTATGATTCTGGTAAAAAATGTTTAAATATTTCTTTGCAAATTTTCCCAGCTTAAACTGTTTTATCATCTGAGTTGATTATTATTATTTTTTAAACATTAAAAAAACGATTTTTATTCATAAAAAACTAAATTTTTTGAGGTATTTTCAAATCGCTCCAGCTCACGTAAATATTAATATTTTCAGAAATATTTTTGCGCAAGTCTTATAATGTAATAGATTTTATAATTCCAATAGAAAAACAGTACCGATTTTTTTTTGCATGGGGAGGGATTCAGTCTAGAATACATACATATGTACATAGTTATTGGAAATATATGTATGTACTTACTTACATATTTAGTACATAGTACTACATACATGCATGAGTATAATACTGGCCTTTATTAGGTTCATTCTAATGCCGAATTTCCACTAGGCACTGAAATGATGAAAAATGTGTGTCATTTAAAAAATGCCACGTGGAAACGAATTTAATGAAAATTTTTCATAAAATATGGTACAGGTATTTTAAATGCCCAAAATTTATCATTAAAATTTGTGTCATTTAATGCCTAGTGAAAATCCGGCATAATACTTTGTGTATCTATATACCAATACTCTTAAAAAAACACTGATTCTTAATTCGAAATGAACGGGGTTTCGCTAAACTGTTTATAGTAGGAAATTTAAGATAAAATTTATTCTCACTCAGCTTGAGTAAAATAACTCTCAATTCGGATATAGCGACACAACTCAAAATTACACGTTCGTCTGAACTTTACCTTAAATTTTTTCAACAAAATATAGCAAAAGTTTGCTCCAGCTTATTCTAAAAGGAAAATAAAAGCTCTGCGTACATTTTTAGTGTGTACTCTCAAAAATTCCAAATTTTGAGTTGTGTCACTTTTGAAGATCGTGTGCGATATGTAAATATGCATACTGTTTATAATATCAAAATTTAATTTTCATATAAGAATGCAGTTTCTTTAAAGCCTGATAGCTGGTTTAACACGTCCCACTCAATGTCTCTTCTTCCATTTTCTCTCCAATTACCTGAAAGTAAAGATTTTTGCTTACTCAACCAATACTCAAATTCAGTTACTGTCATTAAATGCAGTCTAAATAATTACAACGAGTATTTATTTATACATACCTACCTATGTTCAAATATACAAGTTAACGCAACAGTTTACAACAGCTCTGCAGAATTGACTTCTACC
>NW_023468375.1:0-5985 GCF_013731165.1 Rhagoletis pomonella | reverse complement strand
AGATGAAGATGAAGATGAAGATGAAGATGAAGATGAAGATGAAGATGTAGATGTAGATGAAGATAAACATAAACATAAACATAAATAAACATTAACATAAACATAAACATAAAAAACGATAGAGACAAAGATAGACAGGAAGAAAGTGATAGCGATAAAAAAGGAGATACATCTGAAGAATGTGCGATGTTATATTATGGTGTGTTATGCTACTTATGTTATGTTATTTAATCTTATGTTATGGTATGTTATGTCATGCTATGAAATATTATGTTGAGGTACTAGTCTTATTACACTAGTATCCTTCGTTTTAGAAGTACGTATATTTTCATCGTTTAGTATTAACATTTCGAAGTAACTCGTTTTTGTTATTTATGGTCTTATAATAATTATATTCAAAAATTTTATTGAATAAGTTTATAAGATATTGTTACTTCTCCACAATAGTTATACCTTTCATGAGTGTGAAATGGTATTATAACTTTGGTCCGATGTATATAAGTACCAGAATAAGAAGAGATATACTTGTATACTTATATGATCAGAACGTCGAGCTGAGTCGATTTAACTGATTGTTCAGATATGCGATTTTTCGTTATAACTCCCCATTTATGCAGCTAGGAGCATGAAATTTTACAATACTTCCACCCATTATCAGCAGAATATTTACAGTTAAAATTACAAAGATCGGGTGACTATAACCTATAGCTCCCATACAACTGATTGTTCAGATATAAAATTTTTCGTTATAACTTCTCCATTTACGTAGCTAGGAACATGAAATTTTACGCTGTTGTTACTCACTATGGAAAGAATACTTACAGTGAAAATGGCGAAGATCGTGTAGCTATAACCTATAGCCCCAATACAACTGATTGTTCAGATATGAGATTTCTTCTGAGATAACTTCTTCATTTAAGCAGCTAGGAACATCAAAATTCGCACCGTTTTCACTCATTATTAACAAAATGCTTACAGTGAAAATAACAAAGATCGGGTCACTAGAACATATAGCTCCCATACAACTGATTTCCATCTATGCAGCTGGGAACATGAAATTTTTCAATATTTCCACCCACTATCAAAAAAATACTTACAGTGAAAATGGCGAAGATCGGATCGCTATAACCTATTGTGTCCATACAACTTATTGTTCAGATATGAGATTCTTTGTTATAACTTCTCCATATATGCAGCTAGAAACATGAAATTTCGCACTGTTTTCACTCCTTATCAACAGAAAGTTTACAGTAAAATTAACAAAGTTCGGGTCACTATAACCTATATATTGCCCCCCATACAACTGATTGTTCAGGTATGGTGTTTTACTGTAAAACTCTTTTATTTGGACAGATAAAACCGATAAATTTCGTAAGCTATTTTATAAATAATAATACAAAGTTTACTGAGAAAATCGTCAAAATCTATGCTGTATAAACTTTATCTCTTGTACCACTGATTGTTCAGTTACCAGTTTTTGCGGTCTGTTAAATTAAAATTTTCAGACGTTCATGAAAGGCATGAAGCCTTCGGCATAGCCGAAGACAGCGCTGCTCTTACTTGTTTTTCACTAAAAACGTCCTCAAGCTCAATAAAATTGTTAAATATTTTGAAGTAACTTAAATTATTAAAATTAAAAATGTGGTAAAATTTCAAAAATTCCAAAATAGCTGTCACAGATATGCTGCAATTTGTTTTAATTTTGTGGTGCACTCTTGAAACTTCACAGATATGTTGCATTTGATGCCAACGCCCATTGCCTCAAACATGAACATTTTATTATAAAACTTAACAAAGTTGAAAAAAACAATTATAATTTTTTAGAGTGACAATGAAAAAGTTAGTAATTTCGGTACTTGTTCGCCTAAATAAACGTTTTGATATATTTTTAATGTACTTGTTTGTGTGGTTGACGCGGCGCTCTGAAAAATAAAAATGTAAGGCTAAAGATTAAAACAACGCCAAAAGCCATACTGGCGATCGATTTTAATTTTGTAAAATGGGTTTTCTTCTTCAGATAAGAACTATACAAGGTTTACTTTAAAAAAAAAAAAATTAATATGTTCAACTGATTAGTATTTAATGAAATCTTCAGTTTTAAGAAAATGTCATAAGTGATTTTCTCCAGATTTCACCAATAAAAAATTTATATTTATTTCAAGATAATTGAATTTTAAACTATAATACTAAATATGGAATTCGACCGTGTTCGACCTTTTGTTAAAGATGCAATTTTGAACCACATAATATTGAAAGTTTTTCATTTGTTTTTAGTTATTTTATAAATAATATAATAAGCAATTCTTATTACTATTTTTAACAAAATTTTGCGTTTAAGATTTTAGCCGCCATATTGGATCGGCCATTTTGATTTTTTAATGTTGACTTCAGATTCGAATTCAGCGACCTCAAAAACCCCTGTAAACCTGAACTCATATGAATATAAAATTTTTTTTTAATTATGGGCATAAAATGGGCGTGACGTGAGGCGTACAAAAAATCAACAAATGTGAAGTAAATACATAAAGAAAAATGAAAAAAAATATTTGAATGCAGAGTTAAGTATTTAAGGTATAGCGTAACCTTTCAAAATATCTGTCCAAGGGCTTTATTAGTCGTAATCTGAAACGCAAAAATTACTGAAGATTGGCGACGTTTATGGTGAAAGGCAATTAGTACACACTCTTAAACTAAAGCTTTCCTAGCCCTTTCAGTACAAAAATTCAACCACTAATTCTCAAAATTTTAAAATATGCATACTGGCTAATTTTGGATCGATCATTTAAAAAATTAAATCAACAATTTTGTAAAGCTTTGAGCTTTGCCGTCATTAAGGGTCCCTTATAATGGTCAGTGATATCCTAGGTGTTTAACCTTTCAAAAGCATATTGAGAACCTTTTTCTTCTGCCTTGAAAGGGTTAAAATGCTTTTCATATATGACAGACACTGTATTAAAAGGTAAAATGCTGCACTTTCGTAAAGATATCGACCAGTATAACCATTTTTTTTATATACATACATTTTTTTTGTGAAAGCTGATAGTTTACGAGTTATTAGAGTTTAAAGGTAGCTTTTCTTTTTCCAATCTGGTCACTCGGGTACAGCATCCAATGTCCCAAGAATCGAGTCTTAAGATAAAATAAAGAGAAATCTTTCAGAAAGAATGCGAATGATGTGTTAAGTATAGTGTTTTCTAGTGGAATGGGAGCAAAAATCCAAAATTTCAAAAAAAATTGACATTTTGAACGATATTATTATTGTTGTTTTAACTTCTCTATAGTTTTCCTATATTAGTATATGATCATTTATCTTCTCGATAAAAAAATTTTCATTCCACTATCTTTTTTCTAAGCGAAGATCTGCGATTTTAAAAAATAAACTCGTGTTTTGCCTATAGTGCGCCGTGTATCTAATGTTCCGCTCCGCCCGAACTTAGACTTTTCTACTTTTTCTTTTTGTTTTCTGTAATTAACTCATTGCTAAAATAAACACGCTAAGACCTCCCCGTTAGCAGACTTTTCCATTTGTCTATGGTGAGCTGGAAGAGAGTTGCCAGAATCGCCCTGTTAGTTGAACGGTTTGACATGAAATAATGGGTAGGTTCAGAAGGCGCAGAAGTTGAGCGCAACCGTTGCTAAAAAAAATCAGTGATCATAATGCGCCTTCTGAACGGCTTGATACATTAGCTGTCAAATTCAAAACACACAACATGTTGTCTCAAATGATCATAAAAATATTACGATTATCTAACACGCAACTGTTCAGTTGATCAGAAGTGCAAAACAACGCGTTCCGAAGGTGCAATCGCAACAGTTACTGAGCTGTTGCGCCTTCTGAACGTGCCCAATATTTAATATTATATTACTGTTGTTCTTAATTAAATTACAGTGCATTAGACTTCAATCTAAAAGTAAAAAAAAAATAAGATAGTTGATATTTATTTTATTTTGCAATCCATCCATAGCGTGATTACTAGTCTTCGTGAGAAAAATGTCAAGGCACGCGAAAATAGCCAATACTATATATCGATTCCAACGAATGTATTTTCCTTAGTGCGGCGATTGCAGAAGGATTGGATATACTTGGATATTTATATGAGGCAAAGTGTTGGTGATGGTAAATGTGATATTTAAATATTTTATCTTAAGTCAAGCTCAATAGTACTAAATATGGTCGATATAATTTAACTTAGCACAAATACAGACATTACGTGAGCAATGGTCTCATTTGCCCAAAGAAAGTGATCTGGTTGAAGCGGTACAAGCAATGAGCCGATTGCAGGATACCTATGACCTTAAGGCCGCAGATCTAGCTAATGGAGTGATCAATGGCAGAACATACGAGTACATTTGAAATATATGAACCAAATGTAGTATATTTTCTTAAAACGATTTTTGCATTTAAATCCTTTTCACAGCACCAAATTATCATCGCTCGATTGCTATACTTTGGGCTATGAGTTGTTCAATCAAAAAGAATATATAAGCGCGGGCTATTGGCTATACACAGCCCTACAACCGTACGGAGAAGATGAAATTACAAAACTGCATAATCTAAGTCAATATAAGATAATGGAACTCTATGCTGAAACCTTACTAAGGCAGTGTAAGTGCCGTTTTAACATTTAGGACACTTTGTTGCTGTGTAAAATGCTAATTTTAAATCACAGAAATATTGCTTATAACTACTCACTTTTTTGTTTTAGTTCGGCATCAAGACGCGCTATCAGTGATAAATGCAATGTTTGTTTTACCAACGTTGCAGCCTCCAGAATCGCATCTAATTCACAAAAGAATCGAGCTAGAGAAGCATATACAAATCTATAATCCACAACCAGTGATAGTGAGTTCGTAGTAAATAAATTATTAATTTAACCTTAGAGGCGAATTTGCCAAATATCTTCTCTTTAGCACCCGAAAACAGAGCCCAACGCCTATCAACGTGGTTGTCGCGGTGAGTACGCGAGTCGAATACCTATGCTTTACTGCCTCTACAACACTACGACAACCGCATATCTTAAATTGGCGCCTATTAAGATGGAAATTTTGAGTGTCGATCCATATATGGTCATGTTTCATGATGTCATTAGCGATGAGGAAATCACCACGCTTCAAGATATGGCACGACCCGTGCTGAAACGCGCTACAGTGTATAGTGAAGAATCTAAACGCAGTAAAGTGGTTGCTACCCGTACCTCGAAGTTTGCATGGTTTGCGGATAACAGAAATGAAGTTACTACGCGTATCAATAAACGTATTGCCGATATGACCGGGTTCGATTTGTTCGGCTCAGAATTGCTACAAGTTATGAATTATGGACTCGGTGGTCATTATAGTACTCATTACGATTTCTTCAATGTATCTATGGTAAATATCTTTGTTAGGCTTAGTATTCATCATTATCATACTATGTTAAATTAGCTAGCTAAATGAAATGAATAGCTGCTTGAACCTAGTAACCATTAGGCTCTTATGTATTATTGCAAGATATTTTAATATATTTTTATTTGCTTCCAGACAACGGATATAGTGGCGAAGCAAGGTGATCGTAAGGCTACTGTTCTCTTTTATGTAAGCAAGCATGTTTTTTCAATCTTTACTCCAAACCTCGAATAATGCAATTTCAAACATACATACACTTTCATAGATGACTGATGTGGAGCAAGGTGGCGCGACTGTATTTCCAAATATAGAAACTGCTATTTTTCCTAAGAAGGGTACTGCTGTAATGTGGTATAATCTCAATAATCAATACGTGGGTGACTATAAAACCCTGCATGCGGGTTGTCCAGTATTAGTTGGTTCTAAGTGGGGTAATTTTTTCTATTCTTAATAATTACTGTTCGAATATTTGTTTGCTTAAATATTTATATTTACAGTTACAAACAAGTGGATCCGTGAAAGAAATCAAGTGTTCCGGCTACCATGTTATAAGGATTAGTCATAAGGAATAAATCATACATATGCATATGCATAAGTTGTATT
>NW_023468374.1:0-5985 GCF_013731165.1 Rhagoletis pomonella | reverse complement strand
CACAGCTGATCGCATCTTTCTGGATGAAATTTAAACTAATAAGGAAACTGTTTGTGGGTTTTTATTGTTGAATTTCACAAAATAAACCTATTTAGATATAAAATATATTGTTTTATTATGAATTTGCTGCGAATAAACAACCAATTTATCAGCTGTTTATGAAACTTGCAAATTACTACTGGAATAGCGTTCGCGTACTTTTTTGCAAATTTTTTCTATGAGAGCGAATTCTTAGAAATAAAGTTACTGGAAAGTTGTTGGCAAGTTACTGGATAATTTGTAAACAAACACAACTAATTTTTGGTAAGGTCCATAACGTCCCGTTTCTGCCTTATGCAGCGTTTTTGCTGCATTTAAAATGCAACATTTAGCACTTTCGAACATATGTTTTCGAAGAGCGTTCATGCTATCGCATTTAGCAAATGTACATTTACGCGAGTTCGAAATCGAATGCTTTTGACAAACAGCCGTTGAATTGTTTTAACCATGACCGACCATTTGTTTATGTATATATTCATTTGTCGGTGTTGTCAATTAAAATTTCCTCACTTAATTAGGAAACAAAACAAACAAAATTGACCACAAATTGATCCAGATTTCTATCAGCATCACATCGATATCGAATTTTCTTAACTTTTCTTTATCCAAATAATGTAAAATAATAAATGGAATCTCGATCGGCGATCACTGAAACGCAGCTAGCCACTGTATACTCGAAAATGCAATGTTGCCACTTTTTCTCATCAAACCATGTTCGAATCGCGGAATTTTTGGAAGATCACAGGGTTGCTTTTAGCATTTAGATTCTTAATGCAAACATGGAGTTGCATTTAATTGCATTTAGGTGACGAATTTTGTATGGATAAATGTACATTTAGAGTAGCATTTAGAGCTAAATGCGCTAAATGTGCTTTTACGCGTAAGCAAAAACAGCCCATTAACCTCGTATTTGCAATAGATGTATTTTAGAGAGAATAAGAAAAATGCTTCATTTCTTCCTCTAGGATACAATAAACGTATTTTTTACTTAATATTTCTGGTTCCACTAACAGTAGTGAGAACCCTCATTAAGTCTTTGTTCTATTTTCAAATAGTGTGACGCTTAAATAGCTGGTATAAGTGGTAATATTAGTTTTCCCAAAAATTGTAGATACGTGGTTAAGGCAGAAACGGGACGATAAATCGTTTCGATTATTCCGCCAAAAAAAAAAATTTTGCGTGCTTTTTACCAAACCCATCTACCGACATGTATTTCGACACCTACCGACATATATTTCGACGTACAGTGAATTATGAAAAACCGAAAAAATATCAAAAAAATTAGCAATTTTCGCAATTTACTCGAAATTTTGTACGAGTCAAACGAACGGTTAAAAGCACCTGCCACTTTTTTGTGTGCCGGTGCTATTATTCTGAGTCGCAGGTCCAAGTATCGGCACATTCCGAACAAAAAATTACACTGAAAATGGCACAACGCCGAAATCGGTTTGTCTCCAAACCAAATTTGACAAGGGATGATGGAAAATCGTTCCACATTACATCATACTTCTACCCTGTCGGAAACACCAACAACGAAAATGAGAACGGCACACGCAGTAATTAATTGATAGAAAAATATTTTCTATTAAAAAAAAATATTATAATTATCAATAGCATTTACAATCTTGATAATTTATCATGAAAATATATTTAAACTTCTGTGCTAGAACTGGGAGTTCTTGATAAATAATCAAAAATTGACAAATTATAAAAATATTGAATTTATTAAGTACTCAGAACCAGGCTGTAAGTATATACATATTTGTTATGAAATATAGCAGTGTTATCTTATATATAAAAGTAAGTGCACGTTTTTGGTGTGACCTCATAACTTGAGAACGGTTTCACCGAATTCAACCAAATTTATACGGCATATTCAGGCTATCATGCAGATGGTTTATATGAAATTTGCCCTAATTCGTAAAAGGGGGTGTGGCACCTCTCATACTAACTAAAATTTTTATGTTCAAGAGATATGAAATATTTGTAGTAGAGTACTGGAAATTGGTATAGAGGTATATCAAATAATTCCATACTCATGGAGAAAAAACGGGCGGTATTGGAAAAGAGGGCGTGGCACCTCCCTTCTTATATATAAAAAATAAGTGCAAGATTTCAACCAAATTTATACGGCATAGTCGGGCTATTATGCAGATGGTTTGGGTTAAGTTTCCCGGAAAAATTTTCATCTGGTATATCTCTTGAAATATTTATAGTAGATTACTGAAAATTGGTATAGACATATGAAATAATTCCATACTCATTGAGAAAAAATGTGCGGTATTGGAAAAGGGGGGCGTGGCACCTCCCATCTTAAATAAAAAAAAAGTGCACGAATTCTACCAAATTTAAACGGTATATTCGGACTATCATGCAGATGGGTTATGTGAAGTGTGCCCGAATTCGGTCAAGCGGTTCATGATATATGACAGTTTATGTCTGTCACATGAACCACGTATATGGTACAACAGCAGATATGGGCATTCCCATGGTGGCGCACGTGACGGTCGTAGATTTCAATGCGCTACAAAAAAGGAATATCATTTGTTTTCTTTAACTTTTTTGGGCCATTGTATAGCACATAATTAGCTCTATATTTAACCGAAAAATGAAATCAAGCGAACTGCTTGGTCCTGAAATATAAGCATTTAAAGAGAGTGTCGTTACGTGAAAAAAAATGGAAGTTGATTTTTTCTTTTCTTACAAAATCGTAAAACTCTGCGAATTGTGGCTGGCTATTTTCATGAAATTTATTTTAATATGATTTGGAGCAATTCTAGTTGTTTTTAGAGTTTTTTTGGATTAATGCAAATTGTTTCAATTCTCTTTTACAACCCCAAGTGTGAAACGTGACGTGGCGTGGCGTCACGTGACATAAATTTCCATCGTAATATTTTTGTTAATATTGCTTTTAAATGAATTTTTAACGCAAATAAAACATGTATTTTATGTAGAATATACTTTATATTTTGACTTCAGCGCCAATTCAGGGTCAATTTATTAGAAATCTATGATTTATTATGTTTCAACCACATACGCAAAAACCGAACCAAATCAGACCATAAATACGGTTTTTCGAAATATCTCGACCTTGGCACCACCTAGGAAGACCATTTTATGCAAAGATGATTCTACTTACATAGTCAGTATATATTTTAAAAAGCAGACAAATCGGCCCGTAAATACGTTAGATATAAAACTTTTATTTTTTTTTGTCGTGGTGGACCTTCCGCTAGAAACACCCATATATGAAAAATAGAAAACATAGTGAAAAATTGTTGCTATGATGTGCTGTGCTTACTTTTTCTTCGGATAAATTAAGTCAAGTATAAACATGGCTGCAATATAGTAAAAAAAAAAAATTCATATAGCAAAATTCCAGGATTTTTCAATATTTGGTGCAGAGAAGCACACCGGGGTACCGCTAGTTCAGTATAGTTTTTTTCTCACTGAAGAATTGAAGATTTTGGTAGTGAAGATTTGGTAACTTTTCTTAAGAGATTTTGGTAGAAAAAAATGTTGGCGAGTGGCAACCATGATCCGTACGAGCTTTGTCCAATCAACTCTGCTTATATTCCAGTAATATCTTCCGATGAAGTTTTAAACTATTTAAAAAACCTTAAAAGCGTCATTTAGGCCTGAACCTGATCATATTCCGACCTGTTTTCTTAAAACTGCGCTGGGAACATCTGCGAGCCTTTAACAACTCTATTCAATTTGTCACTTAAATATGGCGTTTTTCCGTCAGCATGGAAGGAGTCTTTCATAATACCACTTCACAAAAACGGTAGCAGGTCCTCTATAGAAAACTATCGAGGCACAACGAAGCTCTCCGCTATCCCCAAAATCGAAGCAATTATTGTTAATCACCTGACATATTCTATATCTTCTTCAATTTCACAATCTCAACACGGGTTTTCCAAAGAAAAATCTACTAACACTAATTTATTGGGGTTTACAACTCATGTCTCAAACGGTTTTAGAGAAAATGCTCATACCAACGTAATATACACCGATTTCAGTAAAGCCTGTGACAAGGTATGTCACTCGTTACTCATCCGTAAACTCGACCTAATCGGCTTTCAGCCCAGTCTTCTTCAATGGATCTCATCTTACCACTCTGATAGAACACACAGAGTTATTGTTAATAATTGTTCTTCCAACATCATTAAGGTTTCTTCAGGAGTTCCTCAGGGAAGCCACCTTGGTCCGATTCTATTCCTGATATTCATTTATGATATTTCTTCTATAATAAAACATTAAAAAATTTTAATGTATGCCGATGATGTGAAACTTTTTAAAACATTGTCCTCTATCGAAAAAAAGGTCTTTGTTACAAGCGGATCTGAGCAACGTGGTTAGTTGGTGTAACTATATGCCACTAAACCTTAAAAAATGTAAAGTTATGTGTCTCTCGAAGGGCTGTTCAACCAGCTGTTTATTCAATTTCAAATTAAAATCTGGAGCAAGGATCCAATTTTGTCGATCTTGGTATCACAATGGATTCCAAACTCAATTTCAACCATTATGTTAATGTTACAGTCAATAAAGCCAAAGACGTTTTTGCATTTGTAAAGCGATGGTCAACAGAGTTCAAAGATCCTTATGTTACAAACGCTCTTTTTACCACTTTAGTTAGACCTATACTAGAATAAGGATCTATTGTTTGGAATCCCCCGCTACCAAGTTCATTCAGAGAGGATTGAATCAGTCCAAAAACAATTCTTGCTTTTTGCGTTGCGTGACTTTAACTGGGATTCAGATTACAATCTCCCCCCTTACACAAGTCGTCTAAACTTTTTTTTCTGGTAAAATTATGAAAAGTGTCAAGCAATCACTGGTTGACTTTTTTACAGGAAAAATGGTTTTTTTGTTCCCGTACTTTTTGTTGTTACTCACTTTTTACGCTCACTTCAGAGAGTAATTTTTCTGTTTGACAGTTTTACAGGATTTTTCACGAAAAGTATTGGATCAGAGCTTATATGTCAAAATAAGTTTGGAAATGTCTTGGATCTTGTTTACGTTGATGATGTTCCGAAGGCCTCTATTAATCGGTGTGATCCCCTAGTTTTGCCAGAGGATTGCGTACCATCCCGCTCTTCAGTTAAGCTACGAAATCATAAATGAAATACATAGTAATAAGTCAAGTTCAAGTACTAGATATGTTTTTGCGAAAGCAAATTTCAGGAAAATTAACAAAGAACTTTCAAAGTTATCTTGGCCAATATATAGAGATGACGTGGAGCATAGCGTTAAGCACTTTAATGATACTGTATTTAATTTGTTTCGAAAGTATGTGCCAAATCGTAATATTGTTCATGAAGAACCAATACAATTATGGTTCACTAAAGAGCTTAAAAAATTAAAAAACAAAAAGTCACATTCTTTTAAACCGTATAAAAGAACGGGCTAACACAGTGATTACGTAAAGTATTAAGTTTTGCGGCATAGCTACTTTTCATTAAATAAGAAATGTTATAATTCATATTTATGTAAAATTAAGAAGAATTCAATTAACAATCCTAAATCATTTTATGGTTTCGTAAATTCAAAGCGTAAAGTACATGGTTTTCCGTCCGTTATGCATTATCGCAGAACTGTGTCTAGCGACAGCCAACTCATTGCCAACATGTTTGCCCAGTTCTTTAGGTCCAATTATTCTGTAGACTTCCCTATAAGTAGAGACTATCCATACCATGGTTGCCACAATTGGTAACTTTCTACCAAAATTGGTAACTATTTGAATTACAGTGGCAGCACCAAGGGCTGCACTTTTAAAACAACTTTCGAATTTTTGCGATAAATTTTGAATTCTACCCTCCACATTTTAATACTGGACATCTGGCAATAGTTGCATTTGTTTACTCATTTCCAGTAAACGTTTTTACGAATTTTCATGTTTTGGCGTTTTCGTACGCAAAAACTTGCAAAGTAGGGGAAATTGAG
>NW_023468373.1:0-5986 GCF_013731165.1 Rhagoletis pomonella | reverse complement strand
GTTGTTGTCAATTCTATACATCCATTTGCTTATTTGCTTTTTTGTATTGCTTCAGGCAGTCTCTTCCTAAACTATGTATTTGTCAATGTTATTGTGGACCGTTTAGCTGTTATATTTTTGCTTCCCTACTGTATAACTAAATTTGTAATAGCTGTCTAATTTCTTGATGTCAATTATTTTTATAATTATATGAATTTCGAAATCTAATATTTAATTCGTTATCAGTTCCCAGCTATCAAGTTTCATTACAAACCATAATTAAAAGAAAAAACTCGTCCGCCGTATTGCATTTTCCATTTGGATTTTGAAAGTTTAGTTTTAATTTCGTAATCAAAGATAGATAGATAGATAGTTGGTTGGGTAAGGCACTGCGACCGCTGGGTCTGTTGTGCCCCTAGCTCATCACAACTCCTCAACCAGCCCCAGAGTGTCTAAAAACTTCATAATAGACCCCGGGGACAGTGAGTGTATGTGCTCCTCTCTTGGCCAGACGTACCCTATGCTCCTAAGCCTCCTGCCCGCCACGGCCTCACACTCTACAAGAAGGTGTAGGGGAGTCTCCCTGGCGGCATCGCAGAAGCGGCACAGGTCGCTGGACCAGATACCTAGTTTATGCATGTGCCCTCTTAGCCTACAGTGGCCAGTCAAAAAATCCTGTAATTACCCTCAGTTTGTCCCTTGGAAAATTCATGAGTAGCCTGTATCTTGTCAGAGTGTAACATCCTAATAAGCTTTTCGCCTGACGTTGACCCATGGTATCACGCCAATGCAGTTCCCTCAGTTTGCAAATGTCCCTTCTGAGCATATCCTTTATGGTACTTGGTCCCACTGCCAGAAAGGGCTCAGGTCCTATCGGGGCCGAGGAAGCAGCTAATCTGGCCAGGTGATCAGCCTCCTCATTTCCTGCCACCCCCATGTGCCCTGGTACCCACATTAGTTGGATATCATTGACCTCCGCAAGAGCATTAAGCCTCTCGACACATTCCAAAACCAAGGAGGACTTGATCTCGAATGATGAGAGAGCCATAAGTGCCGCCTGACTATCACTTATATAAGTATCCTTTCATTCCTATAATTCCTACTCATGTTGATCTCAGCGCACAAATTGATGGCATAGACCTCCGCTTGAAAGATGCTTGGGAAGGTTCCCAGGGGCACCGAGAGCTTCAGCCTGGGGCCGTACACGCCTGCTCCAATCCCCGCAGGTGTTTTGGAGCCGTCACTGTACCACTGTATTGTGCTCACCTGTATGTGCCTTTCCATAATAGAGGCACACCAGGTCACCTTGCTGTAAGTGTAAGTCCTGAAATTCCTTTTGAAGATAACCTGTTTGTTGATATCGTCCCTGGGGAAAAGAGCCAGGGGGAGCTGTATACCTAGCTTGTCCCTGTTCCTAGATGATAACACCTTGCCTTTGCCGAAGCCCTCCCTAGCAAAGTTAATGAGGGCTCGCTTTGCGACCTGTTCAACTAAGAGGTGCAGTGGCTCGAGTTCCAGCATTACCTCCAGCGCTGCCGTCGGGCATGTGCGCATTGCTCCCGTGATGCACACACATGCCAGACGTTGAAGCTTAGAGAGGGTCTGCCTCACCGTTACTACAGTAGTCCTGGAATGCCAAGCCACCGCACCGTAAGTTACTATAGGTCTCACTATCATGGTTCACATCCATCTGAGGATCCTCGGAGTGCACCCCCAGGATTTGCCCGCCAGGTGTTTGCACACCATAATCGCTCTCCTTGGAGGTGACCGCATCAACATGGGTCTTCCACAGAAGCTTGGAGTCCAGGTAAAGCCCCAGATACTTAACCTCTGTGGCGACATTGATTGCGACCCCGTCCAGGGTCAGGTTCTTTATCCCCTGAAGATTTCGTTTCTTGGTGAAGGGGACTATAGCTGTCTTGGAGGGATTGATATTTAAGCCTACGTCTGCGCACCACCTTTTTGCAAGGTTAAGACCCCTTTGGACAATGTCACTGAGAGTACTAGCGAACTTCCCTCTAGCAATAATCACTATGTCGTCCGCATACCCTTGGCATCGAACGCCCTCGTTAGTGAGTAGCTGTAGGAGTTCGTCCACAACTAAGCTCCACAGTAGAGGAGATAATACTCCCCCTTGCGGGCACCATTTTGTTGTTTGTATTTCAACAACGCTGTCACCGACTTCAGTTTCGGCTATTCTGGTTTGCAGTAACCTTGCTATCCAACGCCGGATGGTTGGCTGAACGTTATGTTTCTCAAGAGCTCTGTCAACTCCCGAATGGGAGGCATTATCAAAGGCCCCCTCGATATCGAGGAAGGCACAGAGCACCACCTCATCACACTCAAAGGGCCCTTGTATTTCCTCCGTTAAGGCAGACAGCGCAGAGTCCGTGGATCTACCCACCCTGTACGCGTGCTGGTTGGAATGCAGAGGGGTCTGTTTCAGAGTGTTAAACCTGATCTCATGGTCAATAATTTTCTCCATTGCCTTCAACATAAATGGTGTGAGACTTATCGGCCTCAATGACTTGGCAAGAGAGTAATCTCTCTTACCTACCTTCGGGATAAAGATGACCCTGGCCCTTTGCCACACCTTGGGAATGTGGGCCAGCGCTAGACTATCCCTCAAAACATCTACAAGATGTGGAAGTAAGAGCTCTTTACCCTGCTTCAGCAACACTGGACATATACCATCCACCCCAGGGGCCTTGTACCGTTCGAAGGAGCCCAAAGCCCACCGCACTGTTTGCCGGTTTATAAGGCTCTTAGCCAGCTTCCAGTCCGGTGGGGATGGCCTGTACGCACGGAACATAGCTTCCCCAGTGGTGGGAATGTCGTCCGGAAAGTGGGCCGACAACAGGGCGAGTGCCCTTTCCGGTTCCGTACCTGAAAAGTTCCCATTAGGTAGCCTTATTGCCAATCTCGTGCCTGTGTTGTCCCTTGCCAAAGCTTTATGAAGCCTAGCAGCTGCAGGAGTGGATGCAATGTTTTCACAAAAGGTCCTGAAGCTGCTACGCTTGGCCTTTCTGGTCTCCTTATTGTACTTTGTCAGACTGACTGAGTATTCCTCCCAGTTCCCGGTGCGCTTTGCCCTGTTAAACAGTCTGCGAACATCTTTCCTAAGAACCGAGAGTTCCTGTTACCACCAGGAAGGCTGAGCCTTCCCCTTAGGCTTTGACACGGGACAGCTGGACGTAAAGGCATCTAAGATTGTACCGTTCAGCCTATTAACCCTGTCCTGGAACGCCATACAATCTACCTTTATTCTCTATTCTTGGTAGGTTCAGTCTAAGTACCTCTTCATATATGGCCCAGTTTATTTTCCTGGGGTTTCTCTTATGGTAACCTGTCTGACAAGCAGCTCCCAGTGCAAACTGGACAATCCTGTGATCCGACAGTGAAGGCTCAGATGACTGGCCAGTCTGTTGCTGATCGTGATGTCAAGAACTTCCTCTCTGACTAGTAATGAACGTTGGTTCATTGCCGACATTGTGAATGATCAGGTCTGCACTTATGATATATTCTAAAAGGCACTCACCCCTACGGTTAGTGTCCGAGCTGCCTCATTCCATATTGTGGGCGTTTGCATCGCAGCCTAGAATGACAGGAAGTCTTTTCCTGCGGCAGGATTCCAGAAGCTGCTGTATCTCAAGGGGCGGCACGTTGGCGTTGTCCCCCGGAAAGTAGGCTGCCGCCAAGACCACCTCCAACTCCCTGCCATCAACCTTCAAGGTAGTCTGGACTGCTACCAGGTCCTGTGTAGTAGTAGTAGATTCTTTATTTAGCCGTAGCTATTTAAAACTTTCAGGTACAGTTTAGAAATACAAAATGTATCTTAAGAATAGTTAATTGACTTATTGTGAGCTATAATGTTCTCTAATATGATATATTATCAGTCTTTTAAATACATTAATATTTCTTTCGTTTTTTATATTGCTTGGCAATTCATTGAATAGTTTTAGACCTTTATACATTAAAACATTTTGTGCCTTATTGGATTTATGAAATTTGATTCTAAAATCATTCTTGTTTCTTAAGCTGTAGGGTTGCGCATCTCCCACATATGTTATTTGACTCGTTAAGTGCTTTGGTAATAGATGATATTTCATTTTAAACACAAAAAGGAGTACGTTCATAGTGGTTCTTTGATTAATATTTAACCATTGCAGTGTGTCAGCCTGCTACATAGTAGTATACACCGCATCCCTTTGTTTTGTAGTTTTTGCAGCCTGTTTTTCATCTGTGTTAATCCCAGGAATAAAATGGTTGAACGGTAATCAAAGTGTGGCTTGATCATTACATTAAATATCTTCACGGCGCTGCTGACAGATATATTTTTGCGAATTCTTCGAAAAAATCCAATTTTTTTTGAGATTTTCCTGCAGATGTAATCTATGTGTTTATCAAAATTTAGCTTTTTGTCAATGACAATGCCGAGATATTTTATTTCATCCACTTTATCTATTATTTCATCGTTAACTATAATATTATCTTCAGATTCGCCATTGATCACAATTGCTTTCGTTTTTTTTACGTTGAGTTTTAGCTTGTTCATATTAACGTAGTTATAGACGAATTTCAAATTATAATTCAATCTAGCTATACACTCCTGACTTGATTTTCCAGACGTATATAATAGTGTGTCATCTGCAAACTGACAGATTTTAACTCCTTGTAGTATATTTTCCATATCATTAATGTATATTAAGAACAGAAGAGTACCAAGCACGGCACCCTGTGGCACGCCTAGTGTTATTTGTGCAGGCTCTGAGATGCCCTCTGCGACTTTCGTGCGTTGCCACCTGTTACTCAAGTAGCTTCCGAACCACTGATTTTCCACACCATCAATTCCGTACCTTTTCATTTTCTCTATCAGAATAGACCTGTCTATTGTTTCGAAGGCTCGCTTGAAGTCCAGAAATACAGCGGCTATGCAGTTTCCTTCGTTCATTTCTGACTTCCAGTGCGAAATTACCAAATTTAACGCTGTCTCACAGCTATGTCGCTGCCTGAATCCTGACTGGTTTTCGGATATCAGTTGATTCTCCTCCATATAGTCTTCCAGTTGCTTGTGTACGACTTTCTCAAGTATTTTACTCTCGGTCATTAACATGTTGATTGGCCGGAACTCTTCTGGATTAACCGCGTTTTTTACTTTTTCCACTGGTACCACCATGTACATTTTCCAGCTGCTGGGGAATTCACCACTCATTAGAGAATTATTAATAATTTTCAAGAGGATTGGCCCTATAATTTCGAAGGCGCACAGAATCATTTTAGTTGAGACGCGATTGTAGTCTTTTTTATTATTCATGGCTTTAATAACGCTAATAAGATCATTTAATTCCAATGTTTTAAATTTAAATTGGGTAACACATGGCTTTACATAATTATTATATGGCACTTGGGGAAACTCTGTAATGCAGAAATAATTAATATCATTTTTCATCACTACACACGCTCTGGGCCTCTCGCAGGAGAGGTCCCAAATTAACTTATTGTTATTGTGGTTAAGGCCCCTCACCTGGGTTCTGTAGGTCCACGGTTCCTGTATTAGCAGTATGCCCAGGTCTTCCGTGGCCAACCTGCTCGCAATGACCGCCGAGGCGGCCACCGCGTGATTCAGATTGACCTGGGCTACCTCTACTGCTGGTGTCTTCACGCCGAGAGCCGTGCGTCGCCCTCGCTTCCTCTATCGAGTTCGAGCCTGCCAATGTCAGCTAGGAGCTCCTGTGCGGTGCGCACGTAGTCGAGGGCTTTTGGCCCGGAACTCACCGAAGCTGGTACCTGTGCCGGTTCTGTTGTCTGGTTGGCTGGTGCCAGTGCCTGTTCTGACAGCGGGTTGGCTGGTGGGGCCGTGGTCGACTCTGTCGCTGGGGCCGCAGTGGAGTCAGTTGCCGCGTCAACACACATGTCTTGCGACTCTGAATCCCTGCTGCCTGTCGTCTTTTGCCGCCACTGCCTCACCGAGACCTAGCAGTACCGGAAAATTATATGGAATCCGGCC
>NW_023468372.1:0-5986 GCF_013731165.1 Rhagoletis pomonella | reverse complement strand
ACAATAATCATACCGAGTTTGGTATAAATTGGTAGAACGGTTACCGAGATACATATATGTGATCATAAGTGGGCGGTGCCACGCCCATTTTCCAAAATTTTATCATAAACGTATTTCTTGGTAAAGAATTGCTGCAAGCATCAATTTAGAATAAATTAGCTTTAATATTTACTGCTTTATCGAAGATTTCGTATGTCTCTAAATTACCGTTATATGGGATGTGGGCGTGGTTATTGTCCGATTTTAAAAATTTTCGGCCATTTGATATGATGTACCAAAGCCAACAACTGTGCCAAGGTTTGAAGAAATCGGTGCAGCGGTTGCCAAGATATACATGTAACCATAAGTGGACGTGGCTACGCCCATTTTTCAAAAATTTATAATATTCTTATTTTTCGTGTAAAAATTATTGTAATTATCAATTTTGAGTGACTTATCTTCAGTCTTTACTAAAATATCGCAGTTTTCGCATTTCTGAAAATTACCGTTATATGGGAGGTAGGCGTGGTTATTGTCCGATTTTGCCCATTTTCAATACCATCCGTCCTACGCCCGAAAGAAGTGCACGTACCAAGTTTCGTTACGATATCTTAATTTTTACTCGAGTTATCGTGTGCACAGACGGACGGATAGACGGACGGACGGACGGACGGACAGACAGTCACCGCTTAATCGATTTCTCTTTTTATCCTGATCATTTATGTATACATTTGTCTATATCTATCTCGATTCGTTTTGCCTGTTACAAACAACCGTTATGTGAACAAAGTTATAATACACTTGTGCACAAGTGCGCTCGGGTCTAAAAATTATTACGAATAAGTGGGACAAAATACAACGGACAACCAGCATTCCAAAGAACAAATTCCAACAAATTCTTGACTTCTGCCTTAAAGATAACAACTACTTCATGTGCAATAACAAACTATACACCCAAACATTTGGAATGCCAATGGGCAACCCCCTCTCACCAACAATCTCCGACATCATACTGTGCGGTCACTTAAACTTTCGCTTGAAAGAATTTCCAAAGTTTAACTCGTTTACAAAGTGCTAAGCAGTTCTAATTTGTGTTATTCACACCGTAAAAAGTTTACTGAAGCCAAATTCCAATAAATTGACTTGATTTAGTCATAAAGTGCGTTGATTGAAAAGTTTTATTTAGTCGGCCTTCGTGCATATTTGCCTGTTTTGGTGCATTATTGTTGCTTTTGCGTGAGAGTGTAAGGAATATCGCATTTGTTTGTTCATTTTGCTTTCTTTCGCGCTTTACACACACCTTTGTTTATCATCGACAGTCGCTTTCTTGGTGACAGCTGATTGTGTTAACTCAGTGGCTTTAAAACTGTTAAGTTCAGCACGGTTTCTAACCATTGAACTTCACTAAATAAGACCACTAGCTATTAAACTGCCAATTACTGTGAGCTTGAAACGTTTTCGTACAATACATTCCTAATTTCGCTATTTTTATTCTTTTTTAATAAAATTCGCTAAAAATGTCTTGTCTGTTCGAAAAATGTAATGTAAAAGCCGGTTCGGACCGTTTTGTGGCGTGCTGGCTTTGCGATGAACTGTCTCATTTAAAGTGTGCTGGTATTAATGGGAGAGTTCTGGATATGATTATTGGAGACAATGGACTTCGCTGGTCATGTCCAAAGTGTAAAAAAACTGTTGTGGATCTCTGTAAACTATTTAGAACCGCTAGAAATGGATTTTCGGAGATAAGCAAAGAGCTAAAACTGCTCAACGAGAAGTTCAAGAAGTATGAGGATGAATTCAAAGAATTTAAATTATTAGATACTTCCTCCTCCTCTCCTTCTCCTGGAAAAGGTCTTAAGAGACGTAGGAGAGGCGTGGAAAATATTGTGTTGAATCCCATCACTGAGGACCTGGATCTTCCGCAGAACCGCCCACTTTTGACTCCAGCTATGAACAAAGAACTCATAAGCTTTAACACACCGATTCCTCGGCTGACTGAATCTCCCCAACCACGTCCTTCTTCTACTGGAGCCTCACTAAATTCCTGTTCAACACCTTCATCTCAACCCTCCACCACATCTGAAGCCATCTCCGATTGCGTCAACACCGTTCCAATGCAAGTAGTCGTTGCTCCTTCCAAAAACTCCACAACTACATCTCAACCCCCTACCACATCCGAAGCCATCGTTGCTCCTTCCAAAAAGTTGACAGCTGTTCCGCAACCCCCTGTTCCGCAACCCCCTACCACATCTGAAACCATTTCCGATTGCGTTAACCCCGTCCCGAGGGACTTAATCGTTGTCCCTTCCAAAAAATCGGTCTTTATATCTAGGTTTTCAAAAGATACCACTGTCGATGATGTGAAGGGGTATTTAACTTCCAGGCTGATAGCAAATGAGTTGCATGTACGCAAGTTCAGATTCTCGTATGAAAGAAGCATTTCTTCTTTTAAAATAGACATATCCGAAGACTGCTTTGATAGAGTAATGAGCCCATCTTTTTGGCCAAGCGGTGCCTTCATTCGCGAATTTGAATTTAGATCTAGACCGCAAGGGCAAAATTTGGCTCAACTTCCGCTTTCCACCTCGGCATCAAAAAACTAATAAGTAACCTCACCATTAGCATTTACTACCAAAATGTGAGAGGTTTGAACACAAAGCTATCAAGGTTACACTTGCAGTCCTATGATTTTGACTTCAAAGTACTGGTGTTTACTGAAACCTGGCTCAAGCCGAATGTGTTCAACTCGGAAATTTTGTGTCCTAAGTATGAAGTGTTTCGAAACGACCGTTTAAATAAAAAAGGTGGAGGCGTCTTAATCGCTGTCCAGACTGACCTTTCATCTGAAGAAATTGAGTTCACTGACACCGATGAAGTTGAATTCCTCTGCGTTCGAATAAGATATCATTCTATTAGCGTTTATCTTGTTGCTGCTTATATACCACCTAACTCGAGCCTTTCTGTTTATTTAAAACACTCCTCCTTACTGCTCTCTCTACATGCCATGGTGAAGCCCTCCGATACTGTTATTGTCCTGGGTGACTTCAATCTTGCGGGTGTTTCTTGGGATCTAATAGATGGTATTCTAGTACCAAATTCCTCTCGTGATCTCTTCAATCAATTTTTGAACGATCTGTCAGATCTTAGTCTTTACCAGATCAACTCTGTTAGTAATAACTTAGGTAAATATCTGGATTTAGTTTTTGTGGACGATGTTTCCAACGTCACAATAGCCCCTAGCTATGCTTTGATTACCCCTGTTGATTCTCACCACCCACCACTAGAATTGTCCTTGATAAATTCACGCAACTCATGTTGCTTTATCAGTAAAAAATCAAGAGCGGAGCGTTACTCATTTAAAACAGCAGATTATAATAAACTTAGGTTAGAGATATCGAAGATAACTTGGCCCCAGTATGATGGGAATGCTGAAGATAGTGCCTTACATTTTAGCAATTCCTTACGCCACATTTTCAGTAAAATCATTCCTCTTGTTAAGGAAGCTAACGTAACGTCTAACGCGCAGTGGTTTACTGGCGAATTGAAACGCTTAAAAAATCAAAAATCCAAAGCATTTAAGCTTTTTAAAAAATCTGGCTTGTCTTCTCACTACTCCGCGTACTCCATTCTTAGGCATAAATACAATGTATTGAACAAAAAGTGTTACAATAATTATATTAACAGGGTTCGACTCAATATAGTTTCTAATCCCAAATCGTTTTACGCATTTGTGAACACTAAGCGTAAGACTAACGGTTATCCCTCAACATTGAAGTTAAATGACTTAGTTTCCAGTGACGAAAATATTATTGCCGATATGTTTGCTGGTTTCTTCGAGTCAAACTACTCTGCCAGTTCTACATCTTCCCAACTGAATTCGAATCTATCTAGCTACCCATTCGATCTGCCATCATTTGATTGTATCCGAATTCCATCGATATCTGCTGCGGACGTCCTCATTCTTTTGAATTGTTTGAAAATTTCATATACAGCTGGCCCAGACGGTATACCCACAAGTGTTCTTAAAAGTTGTGCAGAGTATTTGTATAAGCCTCTGGCAAATATTTTTAATGCTTCCCTAAAACAGGGTGTCTTCCCATCTTCCTGGAAGGATCTTGCCACTTTATAAAAATGGAAGTAGGACTAACATCGTAAACTATAGAGGAATTGCGAAGCTTTGTGCTATTGCTAAAGTTTTTGAGGCAATCGTTACGGAAGAACTATCTCACTCTATTACTTCTGCTATTGATCTATCGCAACACGGTTTTTGCAAAGGTAAATCAACTGTATCCAATCTTCTTGAATTCACTACTTATGTGTCTAATGGGTTTAAAAACAATCTTCGAACGGACGTGATTTACACTGATTTCAGCAAGGCATTTGACAAGGTATCTCATTCAACCCTTATATATAAACTTGATCGAATTGGCTTCCCTCCTATTCTTCTCAGCTGGCTTTCTTCTTACTTAGTGGATAGGAAACAAAGAGTAATTTTTAAAAATTGTACCTCCCGGCCAATACATGTCACATCCGGCGTACCTCAGGGCAGCCATATTGGTCCCGTCTTGTTTATTTTATTTATAAATGACCTTCCTAAGGTGTTGAATTACTCGAAATGCTTAATGTACGCTGATGATGTTAAGCTCTTTAAGTACATTAGTACTGCAGAAGATAGGGAGCATTTGCAAGCTGACCTAACCTGCATTTTCGAATGGTGTGAAGCAAATTCCATGTCACTAAATTTGAAAAAGTGTAAATTCATGACCTTCTCTAGAAAATCGTTCTATCCAAATTCGTATATGATATCTGACCACAATGTTGAGCAAGTGACCAATTTCATTGACCTAGGTGTAACTATGGATCCGAAACTAGAATTCAAGTCTCACATAAACTCCTGCGTGATTAGGGCTAGAGGATTGTTGGCTTTTCTTAAGCGCTGGGCCAAGGAGTTCAACGATCCTTATGTCACTAAAGTTCTCTTTACCTCTCTAGTTAGACCGATTTTGGAGTATGCATCTATAGTATGGAATCCTAGCTATCAAATTCATAGTGACAGGCTCGAATCAGTGCAGAAACAGTTCCTGTTATTTGCCCTCAAAAATTTATGTTGGGACTCGTCTAAAAATCTCCCACCCTACAAGGATCGCCTGAAGCTTATAGATTTGCCGACGCTTCAGAGTCGTAGAGAGATGCTTGGTGTTCTTTTTTAATTAAATTAATGAACGGGATGGTCAGTAGTCCCTTTTTACTGAGTGAGATAAATTTTTGTATTCCTACATGACCCACGAGACATTTTAAACCTATTGTGTTGAGTATTTGTAAATCAAACTTTGAAATGCATGATGCTTTTCGGTGCTTATGCCAAGATTTTAACAAGCATTATGATTGCATCGACATATCTGAATCGCTTTTTGTAATAAAGAAAACATTGCTCAAAAAGTTAACTAAATAAACTAATATCTGCAACCGTGAACGAAAAAATTACACAATATCTATGACTGCTTAGTACAATTGTAACGGCTTCGTATATTTCCGCGACCGCGTAGGACAATAGGAGCAGGGATCGGAAACTCGGCCTTTCCGACCTCGCCCAACAGTTCGTCTATAGCGTGGAGCGGAAACTAGGACTTTCCGCCTGCCTCACTTACAAAGTAACGACTACGGGAACATGGATCGGAAGCTCGGCCTTTCCGACCATGATCAACGGCCTGTGAACAGGGCGGAGCGGAAACTAGGTCTTTCCGCCCGCCGCACACAAAAGTAGACTGGAGACAAGGCCTCGCCAGCTACCCAAATTGCTATTGAATATCATTGTTATCTTTACAAGTTAATATTTATAATTATTTCACTCTGTAATGTATCACACATACTTAAATATTCTAACTCTTTTTATCTCAACTGTCTGTAAGAAAACATTTTTCTGTAGACTAAATAAATAAATAAATAAATAAATAAATAAAATCATTATGGACGACCTTCTGGACAACACCATCTCGGAGCTGAAACA
>NW_023468371.1:0-5988 GCF_013731165.1 Rhagoletis pomonella | reverse complement strand
GCACATAGTACATATGTAAAGGTAGACTGGAGACTAGGCCTCGCCAGATACCAAAGTAGTTAGACAATATACATTTATATAGGTTATTTGATAGTTTTAGAAACATAAACAGCTTTGTAATTGAAAATTTAAACTTACATATACGCATACTTTGTTATATATTAAAAATACCTATCTGTACTTTTAAGTCGCAAGACTGTAACAAATAAATAAACTTGTACGTATACAGCTGCTACATTGCGCCAAGCATAAGTATACAGGCATTCGAAAATATACTGTTAAATCTAACAATTGATGCTAGAGGCAGGCAGAATGTTCTTATAGCAGGCGACTTCAACACGTGGGCGCAAGAGTGGGGATGCCGCAGTACAAGCCCAAGAGGGAGGGCTCTTCTGGAGCCTTTCGCTTGTTTGGACGTCGTTTTACTAAACACGGGAACTGAACACACTTTCAGCCGAAACGGTTTTGGGTCAATAATAGACCTGACCTTTATCAGTTCCGGGCTATATAGATTCACTGAATGGAAACATAGCACGTGTTATACGCAAAGTGATCATTCAGCTTTAATTTGCAATACCAACTGCAGACGAGAACTGTCTAAGCGGACTCACAACCCTGGAGTATCGCACGGGTGGAAAACCAGTACTTTCGACCCCGAATCGTTTACCAGCATGCTACCATCCACCGTTTACCAAGGGTCAGCAGACTCCATGGCCGAACACCTAATGGCCGACATTCGCGCAGCTTGCAATGCATCAATGGCCAGGAGGACTTCCTCCACGTATCGTCATGCGGTCTACTGGTGGAACGATAACATAGCGGACCTGCGAAAGAAATGTCTAAGATGTAGGCGAAATGCTCAGAGAGCTAGGGAAAGAGACAACTTCGTGGCATTTCGTGCGGCTTATAAGAGTGCACGAGACGCACTAAAGAAAGGAATTAAAGAAAGTAAACGGCAATACTCTTTAGAGCTCTGCGATGATGCTGAACGGAATCCTTGGGGCTCGGCTTACAAAATTGTCTCAAAAAAGCTGAAAGGCAGAAAAATAAACCCGACAAATGCTGCATACCTAAAGTCCGTCGTGGCGACACTATTTCCTGTACAGAGACCGTTAGTGTCCACTATGGATGGCGAGCCGTTGAGTGTTGTTGACCCTGTAACGGAAGAAGAAATCACGCTCGCAACATCGAAGGTTGAAGTAAAGAAAGCTCCTGGCCCCGATGGCGTACCCAACATAGCTCTTAAGCTTGCAGTCCACCAGTGCGCTTCCTTATTCCTACAAGTTTTTAATGAGTGTTTCACGAATGGAACTTTCCCTCAAATCTAGAAGAGGCAAAAGCTGCTTTTAATACCTAAGCCGGGTAAACCTGTGGATGATCCCTCAAGTTTTCGGCCTATTTGTCTGCTAGACACAGCAGGTAAAATCTTGGAGCATATTATAGCTAAACGTCTCGACAGGGAAGTCCAAGAGAAAGGCGGTATATCGGCAAACCAATTCGGGTTTAGAAAAGGGAAATCCACTGTGAATGCGGTATCAGAAGTCATTAAGTTAGCACGGGATGCAACAAGCGGTACACCGTGGCTGGGAGGAGCAAAAGAATACTGCGTTATTGTTACCTTAGACGTAAAGAACGCGTTCAACTCTGCCAACTGGGCTAAAATACTCGATAGACTGGAGAGCATTGGCATTTCTTATTATCTTCGGAGACTAATACTAAGTTATTTCCATTCGCAAGTGTTGTGGTACGAAACGGTGGAGGGACTGCAACGGTCTGAGATAACAGGTGGCGTTCCACAAGGATCCGTACTAGGCCCCTTGCTATGGAACATTATGTATGATGGAGTTCTCCGTACCGAATTGCCTGAGGGATCATCCATAGTGGAGACGACATTGCGGTAGTAGTGTCTGCGAAACTGCTTGATGGTTATGCGAAAAGGTAGCATCATCAGTCGGCGTGATTAATAGCTGGTTAAATAGCTTCGACCTGAAGCTAGCCGAGCAAAAAACAGAAGCAATACTTATCTCGAGTCGTAAGAAACTAGAGGAAGTAGCGCTAAAAATTGGCGACCACACCACCACGACGAAACCCACAATTAAATACCTGGGAGTGGTGCTGGAGAAGCGTCTTACTTTCAGCGCCCACCTGAGATATGTGAGAGAGAAAGCAGCTTCAACGATCACGGGACTATCGCGAATAATGCTTAATACGCGAGGACCGAAACAGCGCAGGCGTTTACTCTTAGCGAGCGAGGTTAAAAGCCAAATACTGTAAGCGGGCCCAATTTGGTCAAACGCCACACAGTGTCCATCATACTTCCGCGGAGTCAACTCAACATACCGTTTATGCGCCCTCCGAGTTTGCAGCGCCTTCAGAACAGTGTCGGATGAAGCAGCTTTCGTAATCGGCAGTATGATACCCGTAGATATACTAGCAAGAGAATCGACGGTCCTTGCATCCACGCGGCGTACTCTTAATCAATTAGACCGACATCAAGCCCGGCAAAGCAGCGTTACGGAGTGGCAAAACAGGTGGAATAGTACGACTAAAGGTCGTTGGACCTATCGCTGCATACCAAACCTGGTATCCTGGCTTAATAGAACGCATGGCGAAGTAGATTTTTATCTGAGCCAGTTCTTGAGTGGTCATGGCTGTTTTAAGGCATACCTGTTTAAATTCAAACATGAGCCCGACCCGTTTTGTGACTTCTGTCTAAGTGGCGTGGAAGAAGATGTCCACCACGTACTCCTTGAGTGCCCTCGTTTCCATCGGCAGATGAACCAACTTAAACTTGCCGTTGGAGGGATGTTTACGCAACAGTCAGTAGTCGACTATATGGTGAAAGGAACCAGCGAATGGGCATCAACCAGCGATACACTAACTTCGATTTTGAAGGAACTGAGGGACCTAGAGAGACAGCGGCGTATCAGCCGTGCTTAAGCCAACTCTTAGCATAGCCGCGGACTGGAACTAAACTATGATGTTCACCAACCAAAGCGTAGGCGCGGACTGGAACCTAGGCCGTTCCAGCCGCTCGAGCAGTGCGCCTTAGAAAGTTGTGCTTTCAGACCGCACCTTGAACATGAAATCTAACAATTAAAGCGCATGCGCGGACTGGAACCTAGGGCGTTCCAGCCGCTCAGGTGGCAATCTCGAAAATTTTTGAAATCGATAAATACGCACGGACTGGAACCTAGGGCGTTCCAGCCGCCCAAGTGGCAACCTCGAAAAATCTTTTCCAATCGAAAATAGGCGCGGACTGGAACCTAGGGCGTTCCAGCCGCAAATAAAGTGCAGTTTCGAATTTCGTCCACACGGGGCGCTGGTGCGGATTGGAACCTAGACCGTTCAAACCGCAAAGGCAATATACATACGTATGCGGGCTTGAAACTCGTCGCATAAGGCATTTTAAGGTTTTTGCTCTTGTTGTCTATAAAGGCGAAAATAAGAAGTTGTATCTAAGAGATAAATGAATAAATAGTTAAAAAAGGGTAATTATCCTTAAACAAGACGTGGCAAAGCCTACTAGACGTAGCCCAGGACTGAGTACAACCGACTGGAACGAACGTGCGAGCCTAGTGCTCAACCGCCTCCCGACGAAATACTTGTCGGTGGTACCGGGGGGTTCGGTACTCGGACAGTACGAGGTTTAGTTCCGGTTAAAGTCCCACACTGACGGGTATAGGCCTTCGATGCTTCCTCCTCGTAAAAAAAAAATAAAATGGGGACACACGCGCGTACATACATGCCCCTTTTTAGCCAAGCTGCTGGCGCTACATATGTTTACGGAAAGTTTTTTCTATTAAAAATGGAATGAATGAAAATAGCTTCATGCCATATATGTAATACTCCTATATTGGCAGTAAGAGCTAGTACCGTCTGAAAACACTACAGTACAGATATATCAATAAACACGTACGAAAGAAATATAAATAAACATGTACACAACACATATACAAAAACGGCACTCAAGTACACAATACATTGACAAAAACGGTACTAGACTGTCTCGCTTTGATTTCGGAATGCTTACACATTGAGAAGTTAGCTTACTGCCAATATAGAAGTATTACATATATGCTTCATTACATATATGCTTCATGCATCTCGCCAATTTTGGTTTTAATATAATTTCATTATCAAATAGCTCTGCAAGCCCTGGCTGAGCAGTTTCCCCTCAAATTCGATAGATTTACACACACCTTCGCAACTTTTTAGCTATCACACGCACACATTTACCAATTTGGTATTCGAATTGTGAAAAGTTTTTCATTTGTTAGAGCGGAATTCCTACTTTTATAGGAATTCTGTGCGTTAAAGCGAGTATGAAATATGGCAGTTTTTATGACAGTAGGCTTTGACGAAAAATGTCACATTTGATAAAAAATTTAGAGTATAAGCATGGTACAATAATAATGTAAAAAAAAAAAATATTTTTTAAAAACAAGCTTTTATTTAACCTGTACAATCAAAGGAATAAAATGAAGTAGTGTAACAAAAGATTTTTTAGCAAGAAAATTTTGTCAAAACTGCACTAAAATGAATAAAATGAATAAAATAAAATAAGCTAAGATCTCGTTAAAGTTACTAAAAGCCATTTAGTGAAAGGAGTTATTCAAACTCTAATGAAAATTACTAACAATTTGTACTAATTTACTTCGTTTTTAAAAAAGCTTGTCGCGCGAATATCAAACCGGCATTTAAATATCTGCTTACATACATATACATACACACCTAACCAATTATGCATGTCCGCTGAATTCGCAGTCTCTAACTTGTGGGGAAGTCAGTTTAAAATCGATTGGAAATTTCCGCGATTTGCGCGGGATGACCAAGTTAAATAAAAGCTTATAATTACAGGTATTGTCTTCCCATAGAGTTTAGCTTCACATCGAAATTCGTTCTCCCTTATTTTCATTTTGGCACACTTTTATTTGGCTTTGCTTTTTGTTTTCGCTAAATTTAACTTTTATAATTTTTCAAAACAAAAGAAAAACATTGAAACGAAGTGAGTCATACAAATTTTTGAATTTATTTACAAGCAAATATTTTTTTCCGGCTTTGCAGATTAAATAAGTTTTCTGCAAGATGGTTTGTTTAAAAAATACGTGTTCATATATGGTATATGGGGTATGGGAATATCCCTTTTCCCTAGCAGTAAACCTTTTAGTGTGGGCAACAATAATATTTTTTAAATAAGGCAGATCTGAATATGCGCTCTCTGGGAAACAATACCTGTAATTATTGTACCATGGAGTATAAGTATTTTTTTATAATTTTATAGATATTTCAAATTTCATTTTATCTTCCCGTTACCGTAGCCGTTGACTTTGTATCATTATTTTTGAAGTATGTACATACACATGTAAATTACTTAATTTGTGCATTTTAAATGATTTTCTCGTTATTACAGATTTGCAACAATTAAAATTATAATTATCATCACCACCATCATCTTTAACGCCGTCACCAGCTGATATCACAATCATCATCAATCAACACCTCCTCCATCACCTTTAATGCCACCAACAACATCGTACAATCACCTTCAACACCGGTACCAGAAGTATCGCCACCATCATCATTCAACACCGGCACCAGCAAAATCACACCAACAAAATCGCGCCATCAACATTCCACGCCTGTACCAGCAAAATCACCTTCATCGCCACTATTACTTTCAACGCCGGCACCAGCAATGTTATACACATCCACATCAATGGTCCTCTGCAATAACAATACAATTCAAAATTCAAAAAATAAAAACTGTTACTACTGTTAAGTGGCTCTTGTCTGTAATCCTCGTCTAATCCATTTCCAACCTTTATTAAAGTAAGCAGTAAGGATCGCTAAAGTAAGTACTAAATACACTGGACCACAAATTTCAACTTTTTCTCTTTACCAGAAACGCCGTTATGAAATTCTTATGTAAAATCACCCCCTGATTCCGAAAATCAAGGTTATTTTTAATTCTATGGTACCGTTTTT
>NW_023468370.1:0-5988 GCF_013731165.1 Rhagoletis pomonella | reverse complement strand
CGTCATTGATGTTACTTCAGGAGTCCCTCAAGGTAGCCACCTAGGCCCGGTTCTGTTCTTGCTTTTTATAAACGATATCTCTACAGATATACAATTTTCCAAAATTTCAGATGATGTAAAGCTTTATAAATCGTACGTTTCAATTAAAGAAAGGTCTTTGCTACAATCAGACTTAGATAGCATGGCTTGCTGGTGTCAAGTAAATCGTATGCCTCTAAATCTTAAGAAATTTAACGTAATGAGCTTCTCGCGAAGAGCTGTTCATCCCGCTTCTTATACAATAGGTAACCATAACCTGGAACAGGTATACAATTTTGTGGACCATGGTATCACATTGGATTCTAAGCTTAATTTTAATCTTCATATTAATGTGACAGTCAACAAGGCTAAAGGTGTACTTGCTTTTGTGAAACGATGGTCAAAAGAGTTTTGTGACCCTTATATCACTAAAACCCTGTTTACAACATTCGTTAGGCCAATTCTGGAATACGGTTCGGTGATTTGGAATCCAAGGTATCAAATTTACTCAGACAAGATAGAATCAATTCAAAAACAATTCCTACTTTTTGCTTTAAGAAATTTCCGTTGGGATTCTCAATATAACGTTCCACCGTTAAAACCGTTGGGATATTATTATATTCAAAAATTTTATTGAGCTCGAGGCCGTTTTTTAATGAAAACTTATTGTAGAAAAGCAACAATAACTTGAAAAAATTGTAGAAGTGATAGCTATTTCGGAAATCACCACATTTCCTCATCAGACTTCTTTCAGTAGGATTCGAACCGACGATCCCACTGACTCAGCCAGTTGCCTACGCACTGTGCTAAGTTTGCCTTGTTAATTCTTGTTGCTTATTTCCACTGTTTTCACTTGCTAAGCCAACTACAATCAAACGCAGCTATTCCGCTGCAATTTGGTTTTGTAGGTTTTTGTTAATATTTTCTATTATTAGAATGTTTAAATTTTAGGTGTGCTCATCCATTAAGTTATTTGTTTTTTTTGTTATTTTATGGCCTTATAACAATTATATTCAACAATTTTTATTGAGCTCGAGGCCGTTTTTTAATGAAAATTTATTGTGGAAAAGCAACAATAATTTGAAAAAAAATGGTAGAAGTGATAGCTATTTCGGAAATCACCACATTTTCTCATCAGACTTCTTTCAGTAGGATTCGAACCGACGATCCCACTGACTCAGCCAGTTGCCTACGCACTGTGCTAAGTTTGCCTTGTTAATTCTTGTTGCTTATTTCCACTGTTTTCACTTGCTAAGCCAACTACAATCAAGCGCAGCTATTCCGCTGCAATTCATTTGATCGTGTGGTTTTTGGTAATATTTTCTATTATTAGAATGTTTAACTTTTAGGTGTGCTCATCCTTCAAGTTATTTCTTTTTTTTTGTTATTTTATGGCCTTATAGCAAGCTAAGCAAACGTCAAGCTGTGAGGTTGTACTTTATTGTGCTCTTATTTTGGCTTTCTACTTACTAAGTTCATTGTGCTAATTCTGTGTTAAAGTAGTGATAAAAAGTGCTTATGAGCATCATAGTGTGAAAAATTGAAGCTAAGTGAAATTTATTGGTTTTATATTAAAGTAAATTTAATTAAACTTCACTAGCATACATTCTAATTTTGCCGAGTCATTTGTTGCTATCATTGTTGTTGTATCCTTTGTAGTTAACTGAATTCATTTTGTTTTTGCACATTTGTTCTATACTTTTTGTTTACTTTTTCTAGTAATTCTTGTCACAGCTCTTTGCATTGCGTTTATTAAGTGGCATATTACAGTGATACTCAAACTGTTCGCTACATTTATTTAAAGCAATTAACATCAGTTCCTTAATTGTTATAATTTATTTTGTTTGTCTTTTATTAACGAGGCTATTACATAAATCTTGCAATATGAAGTGCGATCTTGATACTTGCCAAATTAAAAGCAATTCTGAACGCTACTTATCGTGCTGGCTGTGTGATGGTATTTACCATCTGAAATGTGCTGGTTTGATAGGAAGAGTTCTGGACGCTATTAATGATGGCAAGGGCCTTCGCTGGTCTTGCGTAAAGTGCAGGTTAACCGAAGTTGATCTTTTCTAGCTATTTAGGCAAACCAGCAATGGTTTTACAGAAGTAGGAAGAGAACTTTAAGCATTATGAAAATATGTTTAAATCATTCAAATGCTTAGATACCTTGCAATCTGTTAAGGATATCTGTGTGTCTAAACGTGAGCGTCTTCATAGTCCATATAAGGAAATTACTGCCGGTGCACGTCAGAATAATCTTCCCACGGACTTAATTAATTTATCCTCTACGTGTCCTCCAGCATCATAATCCTCTGTTTCAAAAGACCGTGTAACGAAATCTGCTTCGGATAATAAAGAGCCTGAAGTATTTTCCCCATCCCCCATTGAGGTGGTGGCATCATCTTTACAGCCTCCCCCGCCTTCCCTATCCTCAACTACTAACAGAGTAACTCAACCCCCTCCGCCGGTACTTCAGTCTGATACAAGGAAACTAGTTGTGGTTCCGCCAAAGAAGTCAATCTTTGTTTCTAGATTTTCGAGAAACACTACTGAAAACGATATAAAGCTTTATATCTCATCAAAAATTAGAACTGTCGACTTAAGCATCAGAAAATTTAATTTTAATTATGAAAGAAATATTGCTTCATTTAAAATTAACGTAAATTTAGGTAATTTTAATGCGCTGCTTAGTAGTTCTTTTTGTCCCCCGGAGCTTTCGTTCGTGAATTCGACTATAGGCCCAAAAAAGGAAATAACTTAGCTAATATTCCCCGTCATAACACTGAATCAAAAAACTAATTATTAAATCTGCTTTAAGTATTTATTATCAAAATGTTAGAGGCTTAAATACTAAATTAACGAACTTATACTTTAAAGGCCTTGAATGTAATTATAATATTCTTTCTTTTACTGAAACTTGGCCGAAACCTCACATTTTCAATTCAGAGATTCTTCCAAATAATTCTCATATGTATAGACAAGATAGGGAGGAAAAAATTGGCGGTGGCGTATTCTTCGCTGTAGACTCTTCAATACCATCTGAAGAAATTAGTCCTCCACACATTGATTCAGTAGAATTCAAATACATTCGTGTACAGATTGTAAAAGGGTTTATTTATTTAGCTCTATGCTATATCCCTCCCCGATCTGACACATTGGTGTATTCACGACTCATGTATTTACTGAAATCAGTTAATTTACTGACTAAACCCTCTGACTCAATAACTGTGTTGGGTGATTTTAATTTACCAAGCATATCATGGAATATCATTGACAATGATATCGTACCTTTCGCGTCTAGTGCGTGCAACAACGTATTTTTAGAGGAGATGGCTGAACTTTGACTAACTCAGGTTAATGTACTTCACAATAAGTTTGGTAAAGTATTAGATCTTGTTTATGTTGATGATGCATCTAAGTCCGTTGTAAATAAGAGTGATCCACTAGTTTTGCCCGAAGATGTCTACCACCCTGCTATGGAGGTATCTTACGAAGATATAAGTGATGGTCAAAATTGCAGTACCCAAGCATACGAACCAAATATTTGCTTTGATTTTTTCGAAAGCCAACTTTAAAATGCTTAACAAAGAACTCTCTAAATTGTCGTGGCCTGCATTTAAAGAAAATATTGAACAAAGCGTTGCACTTTTTAACTTTACTTTACATAAAAAGCATGTGCCTAAACGCATGTGTGTTCCTGAAGAATAAACACAGTTATGGTTCACTAAAGAACTGAGAAATTTTAAAAACAGAAAGTCGCGTTATTTTAGATTACACAAAAAAACCGGTTTACACTCATACTATGCAAAATACTCACTTTTGCGTCATAAGTTTTTTGAAATAAACAAAAAGTGTTATAAAGCTTACTTGAAGCAATTGTAACAAATCAGTTGACGCATTCTATCTCTTCTAGCATTTCATATAGTCAACATGGAGTTTGCAAGGGCAAATCAACTTCTACAAATTTACTTGAATTAACATCCTATATCTCAAGAGCATTTAGTGAAAGCAAAACTGTTGATGTTATATATACTGACTTCAGTAAAGCATTTGACAAAGTGTGGCACTCGTTGCTCATCTACAAACTTGATCTTCTTGGTCTTCCGCCTAATTTTCTATGTTGGATCTCTTCATACCTCTATGATAGATCACAAAGGTAATGTTTAAAAATACTATCTCTGTCGTCATTGATGTTACTTCAGGAGTCCCTCAAGGTAGCCACCTAGGCCCGGTTCTGTTCTTGCTTTTTATAAACGATATCTCTACAGATATACAATTTTCCAAAATTTCAGATGATGTAAAGCTTTATAAATCGTACGTTTCAATTAAAGAAAGGTCTTTGCTACAATCAGACTTAGATAGCATGGCTTGCTGGTGTCAAGTAAATCGTATGCCTCTAAATCTTAAGAAATTTAACGTAATGAGCTTCTCGCGAAGAGCTGTTCATCCCGCTTCTTATACAATAGGTAACCATAACCTGGAACAGGTATACAATTTTGTGGACCATGGTATCACATTGGATTCTAAGCTTAATTTTAATCTTCATATTAATGTGACAGTCAACAAGGCTAAAGGTGTACTTGCTTTTGTGAAACGATGGTCAAAAGAGTTTTGTGACCCTTATATCACTAAAACCCTGTTTACAACATTCGTTAGGCCAATTCTGGAATACGGTTCGGTGATTTGGAATCCAAGGTATCAAATTTACTCAGACAAGATAGAATCAATTCAAAAACAATTCCTACTTTTTGCTTTAAGAAATTTCCGTTGGGATTCTCAATATAACGTTCCACCGTTAAAACCGTTGGGATATTATTATATTCAAAAATTTTATTGAGCTCGAGGCCGTTTTTTAATGAAAACTTATTGTAGAAAAGCAACAATAACTTGAAAAAATTGTAGAAGTGATAGCTATTTCGGAAATCACCACATTTCCTCATCAGACTTCTTTCAGTAGGATTCGAACCGACGATCCCACTGACTCAGCCAGTTGCCTACGCACTGTGCTAAGTTTGCCTTGTTAATTCTTGTTGCTTATTTCCACTGTTTTCACTTGCTAAGCCAACTACAATCAAACGCAGCTATTCCGCTGCAATTTGGTTTTGTAGGTTTTTGTTAATATTTTCTATTATTAGAATGTTTAAATTTTAGGTGTGCTCATCCATTAAGTTATTTGTTTTTTTTGTTATTTTATGGCCTTATAACAATTATATTCAACAATTTTTATTGAGCTCGAGGCCGTTTTTTAATGAAAATTTATTGTGGAAAAGCAACAATAATTTGAAAAAAAATGGTAGAAGTGATAGCTATTTCGGAAATCACCACATTTTCTCATCAGACTTCTTTCAGTAGGATTCGAACCGACGATCCCACTGACTCAGCCAGTTGCCTACGCACTGTGCTAAGTTTGCCTTGTTAATTCTTGTTGCTTATTTCCACTGTTTTCACTTGCTAAGCCAACTACAATCAAGCGCAGCTATTCCGCTGCAATTCATTTGATCGTGTGGTTTTTGGTAATATTTTCTATTATTAGAATGTTTAACTTTTAGGTGTGCTCATCCTTCAAGTTATTTCTTTTTTTTTGTTATTTTATGGCCTTATAGCAAGCTAAGCAAACGTCAAGCTGTGAGGTTGTACTTTATTGTGCTCTTATTTTGGCTTTCTACTTACTAAGTTCATTGTGCTAATTCTGTGTTAAAGTAGTGATAAAAAGTGCTTATGAGCATCATAGTGTGAAAAATTGAAGCTAAGTGAAATTTATTGGTTTTATATTAAAGTAAATTTAATTAAACTTCACTAGCATACATTCTAATTTTGCCGAGTCATTTGTTGCTATCATTGTTGTTGTATCCTTTGTAGTTAACTGAATTCATTTTGTTTTTGCACATTTGTTCTATACTTTTTGTTTACTTTTTCTAGTAATTCTTGTCACAGCTCTTTGCATTGCGTTTATTAAGTGGCATATTA
>NW_023468369.1:0-5988 GCF_013731165.1 Rhagoletis pomonella | reverse complement strand
GGCGCTACGACTAGAGTGCTAGCAACCTTATATCCAAAGAGAGGGAGAGCGAGAGAGAGGTGACGTTCGTTGTGGTCGTGCGGTCGGGTCGGAGCGGATGATGGCGGGAGCGCTAGCAGCACGGCGGGTGATTCTCAACAACTGTTGAGCAACGGTTGGGCAGCGGCGGCGGCACCGCGGGTGACTCTCGGCAACAGCGGAGCAACGGTGGGAGAGCTAGCAGCGCGGCGGGTGATTCTCAACAACTGTTGAGCAACGGTTGCGCAGCGGCGGCGGCACAGCGGGTGACTCTCGGCAACAGCGGAGCAACGGTGGGAGCGCCACGACGGATGATATGCGGCAGCGGGTGACTTCTAACAGCAACTGGCCCTCGGCAACCGGTGGAGCGAAACGACCTAGCAAGACTCACTCCGGGCACCGCCATTCCCCTAATCGCACTCTACAAAAGTAGGGGCTGGAACGGGTCGCGATGTCGGAGGCTCAACCAGCCGGCGACCAATTAGGATGCCTAAAAGGCGTGCAATGCTGGTCTGCCGGCGGGTTGAGTCGTACTTGGTTTTGGCTTGGCCAGTCGGTGACACCTTGGCGCGCCCGCAGGCACACCAGCTGATCGACCGATTGGTTACGCCGAGCTTGGCTTGGCTGGCCGGCAAGACATTAACGCGCAAGCACGCCACTAGCTCTTCGACCAGTCAAGTCAGCTACTCACCTAGAGAGACTGACCTGACTGCGCACTTGTTAAGCCTTTTATACCTGTTGCGCTGCATGCTTGTTGAGAATTCGTCGTGTGCGGTCCCGATTTATGCAGTGTGGTGAGCGAAGTGGTTGGTGAGTTATTCGGGCATGCTGCTGGTGTGCTGCTAGCAGTGCTCACTTGGTGTAGTGTGCTCAGTATATCCAGTAAACAAACTTAGCTATTTTTTTTTCGCCAAGTTTGGTCCCCATAAAGGACTAGTGTTGCAACCAACGCTTTTTCGGCAATTAGGGTGTTGTGCAGCTATTTAATGTGGTGAAAATTATTTAAGCACTGGGGAGATTTATTCACATGGAATTGGAGATTGGGCTAATAGATTTATTTTAAATAAATTGTGAATCTGCGAAAATATCTTTTCAGCAAATGGATACACTTTTTAACCTTTTTCCCGAAAATGTACATACAGGCTCGAAAATATGCGAGTAACATTAGGTTTGTTTAGTAACAGTAACATTGCAGCGAGAGCGTAAAAGCAAAATAGAGCGTTAAATTGAGAAGAAGAAAAAACTAGCAGAAGAACTTATTGAACACAAAACTAGCAATAACTTGCAAGTGAACAGTTGTTGCACTGCTTTGACAATCTACTGTAAACATTTTACTATTTATAAATCAGTTTTAAACTCTTTGCTTTACACACAAGCACTAACACTGTCCAGTACATCATTAATATTTTTGTTTCCACTCATTTTACTTTTGTTTGTGCCAAGGCGAATCAATATAAGGTGATTGCAGGAGTACAAAAACAAAAATGTACATGTATTTTGTTTTTGCTTTGGCGGCATAAACTGTCAAAACCTGTAAGTGTGAGTAGAAATTCAAACAAAATTTTTCAATTTGATATCAGAAGCCGTGCGGCGAAACACATACACAAAATCAACTGAGCTAGTAACACCACTTTTTATATATTCTTTTGACATTTATTCTTCTTCTTCTGCTAGCTAATTTCTGCTAGTAAAAATTTCACTAGCAAGAATTTGCAGCTCTCTCGTGTTGTTACGCTCTCGATTCAGTGCTCTCTTGCAAATTTTTGGGTTATCATACACTTTTCCAGTAAAAGTTTGCAGGTTCCAGTACAAATTAGTACTGACTATTGGTAACTATACAAACCTATTCAAATATCGTCGCCTCGATGTCGATGGAAAATTGCCGGAAGCGTCATTTTGACAATTTGTGGTTTTAGGATATCTTCTTTAGTTTCCGACTAATTGACTAAAATTTTTTCGGTTATTTGGTACAAATTGCGTTAGTATTGCTGTCGTACTAAACTAATCAAGATCTTTTAAATAGAGTTATCTGTTCTTCTTTAGTTTCCGACATATTCAGCTTTATCATGAGTTTCATTTTCTAGCACCGGGTCACTTTTCGTTTGCGTGTGTTCACTACAGGTGGATGAAAAAAATTGTTGGCGAAATTTTGTTCGGGCGAAACTCACGATTAGGCTGATTAGTAAAAAGTATGGTTAATTTATAAAAATTGTTATCACATTTTGGCGTATATCACTAAAACTGACTGCAAATTTTTTGACAAATGTCGTATACGACAAAATTTTATTAAACTCATAAATGGTTGACACTAAACTAAAAAAAATAAGATAATTTAAGAATTTCATGAACTAGTACATAGCATTCTCCGACACTTTGGAGAAAATCTGTAGTCGTGTTTCTGAGAAATTGCATTCCAAACTTCAATCGTGAGTTACCGAAAGTAACTTGTGACAATCTTTTATCCAGGGATCTACTAATTATAATTTATATTGTCATTATTTTCGCAGTTGGAGTATATGCCAGACGAGTAACAGGTATATACATACAAGGATACCTAAATTAGCGCGTTGAACTTGTATATTTATCTCTCTCCAACGCATTAATTCTATATACGTAGGTACCAACGCCTGACAAAGTTATGTCTAAATTTATTAATGGCTCTATGACAAAATATTCATGGAATGTATTCGTAGATTTTTATTTACTTCATTTCATACATTAGCATTGATGTTTTGTTTTTCATACATTAGTATTGATGTTTTTTACTAAATACCAGGAATAAATATTTAATAAAAAACTATTTCATTTAAGCTTAACCAACTTTTAGTTGCTCGGAGCTAATTTTGGAACGCTTCACGAAATATTTTCATAGACAGTAAATGCAACCCTGGGTGCATCATTAACGAGCTGAAAAACCAAACAAATAAAAAAATTCCATCTGAACCAATATTCCCAAAAATTATAAAGCAAAACAAAAACCATTTTTTCCAATTTATGCAGTTATTTTTATTATTGCAATACAATTTCGCAGCTCTTCAAACATTTTCCACATTATGCTTTTAGAGCTAGGAGTTTCCGACCCCATTTGCTCGTTTTTTTTTCAGTTCTGAATTTAGGCTAGGCTTCATGGGAACTTACTGTGGGTGCAAACAGACCACATTTTGTAAATATGTACATATGTATACACTTCAACGGAATTGATATTTAATTTTATTTTATAATGAAAAATGAATTTAATGTGCAATTTTTTAAGTTTACTAGATGTAAGACAACTTTTAATTTTCTTTATATATTGCATGCTTTAGTTTTAATTCTGTTTAAGTTAAGTTGTAAAGGTGAAAATAGGCCTCCTGGGCAACCGAGCACATTAAAAAAAAATCGGTAACGCGCGTAAAAGCATACCTCACAAGTGGTGTGGAAAATGCAAGAACAAATATAAATGGAATAATTTTCGAAATTATGAAATGGTTATTGGTATTTCCCATCTCAAAGGGGATGGTTAATTTGAACGTTATTTAAGCGTTTTGGCTAGTCGATATCTTAAGTAAATTTTCCAGTCGACAGAAATCGACCCGTGAAAAGGCAACTTCAGGAATTTTTTAATTTTCTTTTTTTTTTTTGCTTGAGCGTCTTTTGAAGATGTGCCAAATTATATTGTCGCCTTAAATACAAAACAACAATTTCTTTAAGCCATCTTGTGCAGCAATTTGTTGATCTTATCCTCACGGCTACCGAAATCACCAACCTCAACGTAGTGATTAGCCTTCTTGCGCCAGCCTCGGGTTGATGTGTTGAGCTTGAATAGCAACAGGAAGTTGGGGGCTTTCTTGAAGTGAAGGGAATCAACGCACTGAATATCGTGCGCTTCGCGAAATTTGCGTTCGATCACAAAGCAGAGATTGGGACACGCTTGACCATTCCACGTTTGTACATCAATTCACAAACTGATTTAAGATTTGGATAACCCCATATAGGGGTTCGGCATACGTAGCATATTAATGGTTGCCTTGCTCAATTTGATGAACACACCGTTTTAATGTGGCGAAGACAGAACTGTAAAACTACGCACTTTTTGTGCAACTTTGTTGATACCGCGGATGCGGATCACAAAAGCCAATTTGGATTTTTCAGGCCCGTCGAATTGGCCGCATTTCTTTGCCACACAGCGTTACTCCATCTCACGGCGTCCATCACGGAGTTTTCTTGTTGGATATTTCTCAGCATGCACCAAGTTTTCACATTTACGGAGTGCAATCACAGCAGAGCGCTTTAGTTTACGTTTGATCAGGGTAGCAATTTGCTGACCTGCTCTTGCTGAACTGCAGCTTCGGCTCGGGGACAGGAGGCAGCTTCCTGGAAGGTTGTCTGCCCTTAGCTTGCGGTTTCTTACCGGCCCATGATGGCAGTCATCTTAACTTGTTACTTAGCACGTTGAAAAGGCGAAAAAAAGTTCGCCAAATGTTTGGAGCACATCGTAAATGAGCCACTCGATTTATAACATTTCTATAAACAATTCAATTAAATACTTTTTATACATAGATATGCTGCAACCATGCACTTACTTTCCCAAATTCCATCCTGTTTATCGGCATAATTTTCCAAATATGCCAGCTACTTCATTACTAATTACTAAATTTTCCAACTGCGCCTTCTTTGTTGGCTCGACATATCCTAAAAAGACAAATTTACATTAAACAATAGAAATCGCAAAAATTAGCAAATAAAATACTTGCTTTGTTTTGTTTTGTTGTCAAATTTCTGAGAAATATGAATTCACCACGATGCGATACAGAAAGAACAAGGACCAGGGATGTAATTTTAAGTAAATCTATTATTCAGTGGCAAGGCGCAGAGCGTTCGGGGCAGCAATATTAATTTGTATCAAATATAACATTAAACGGTGGTTCTAATACATTTTTTGATATTATTAACCAGAGTACATACATTATATGTTATTTCTTTCAAAATTAATGTACTATATGAACTTTTTTTCAAATATTTCTTAAGTTTCTTTCATGAGTGCTGAAAAGCAACCATGCGTGTAAGAATTTGTGTGCTACCTAAAATTTCACCTCTGGAAACTTTATCCCCATAAAGGACTTCACCACAGTTTTTTTACTGGATATACTGAGGTAGTGTGTATGTACAATGGTGTGTGTATGTACGTCGCTGTATGTATGTCTGTATTTACATGTACGGTGGAGTATGTATGTACAATGTTGTATGTATGTGCGGTGCAGTATGTATGTACAATATTGTATGTATGTACGATGCTGTATGTTATTGTATCGTAGCGGATATGCTACGTTACATGTTATTATTTAATTTCGGTTAGTTTTTTATAGTTCGTTATTTACCAACATCCGTATAAATACAAGTTTAAAGGCAGTGTCACACGATTGGATATTTGCCAAAATTTGGTGCAAATCGTATCCCAATTGTGTGAACACCCAAAATATTTTTCTTCATCCCAATCACGAAAAATAATTTGTGATTTTCAATAGAAGATTGGTGTATTGTACCAATCTTTTGACTACAAAAAAGTGTCACATTTTTTTTACCAATAGCCCAATATAAAAATTTATGCAATTTAAAAAAACATTCGACAAATTTTCGTTAAAATTCATTAAAAAATAAAATCGCAGTGGGGTAGTTTTTGCAAATTTTATATATACAAATTTAATATAGCGAGTTTTGAAACAATAACTTTTACATAGCTATATTTTAAGCTTTTCGCGTTCCCTCTTCCATGAAGATTTGTCTGCTTATTTTTTACGACGCCTTCCACTGGGCACCGAAACTACACATTTTCTTGCAGTTTTCTAAGTTCATCAGAAGATGGAAACTTTTGAAAGTATGTAAATAAATACTGTAGCGACTTTTGAAATAGTAGTTAACATTTATTGCTATGTTTTCAGAAAAGAGAACGAACATGAAACTACTTTAAATACTGGTACGTTACTCACCAAA
>NW_023468368.1:0-5988 GCF_013731165.1 Rhagoletis pomonella | reverse complement strand
GCGTTTTTTTTAAAAAAAAAGTTATCAAGCTCTTAAAAAATCACCCGCTATATAGTATATGTACGCATTTACAAGACTCGATTATCTATATGCTTTGGACAGTTTTGTACATTTATTGGTGATAACCTATTTAAAGTAGATTCTGCTTAACAAAGCCACTATTTTCTTTTCAATTGTAAGAAAGCTGTCAAAATATTTTCTGACAAAAAAAAATTATTTTTAAGCAAACAAGTTTTTCACAGATGATTGACCGTCTGGTGCCCAGATCTCAATTCGATTGGACTATAAAATATCTCGAAGCGTGCACTACTCGACATCCAAGTGTTTGAGTCTTTGAAGCGCGCCCATGTCCGAGCAGTGCGCACTGCAAACGATCTGTGGCTACACTGAATTCGCCGTTGCTGGAAGGCAAATGTAGGCCATTTCCAAAAGGGGGTTCTACAATTTTTATCCATTGGCGTGAACAATAAATTTAATAAAATCTGAAAAAATTTTTCACTCGTTTTAGTTTTATTTGCCAAATACATGTTCGTGAAAAAAATCACTGCTACTAAATTTTCCTGCTCCACTAAGATAAACAGATGTTGGACTTAAATGAAAAATATAAAAATTCGACGACTAAATACACTAAACAGCTGATCGCATTTTCCCAACTACCATATAAGTAATAAAGCTAGCCGCCAAAATATTTTGGAAACTAGTAAACCAAAAAACGACAAGTTTATAAAAACAAAATTACGGCATTAGAGCATCGACTACAAAATTACAAAGTCTCAAGCTCGTTGGGAAGGCCCTTGATAAAGTTTTGCCTGAATTCTATTAATATATACGTGACTAAAAATCGTGCTCTGTGGGTTTGAGGAGGTTTTTGTTTTAATTCTTTAATTTTTCTGGCTAAGTCTAGGTCGTAAAGTTTTACCATTTTTAAAAGCTGTTCCCAACTTGAACTTCTTAAAGCTTGAAAGTAAATCCCCGCTTTGGTTTGCTAAACAATATGTAATTAAAAAGATACATCTATGCAGCTAGTAGATACAAATTAAATTTTAATTTTAGGGGTATTCACTAATCATATTAGATAATCTGTACGTTAAAAAAATTATTGTTTCGGGAAACTTTTCCACTTAGATATCTAATTTTAATTCAATATAATGATTGCTTTACTTAATTTATTGAGACTTTTGCATGCCTTATTAGTTAAATACAGGGGGGGGGCCAAATAAGACCTTCCAATATTAAACACGTATAACTTCTTTATTTTTTAATATTGCTATTTTTTTTTTTGTTTTTTTTTTTTTTGTATAGCATCCTTATTTGTGGTTCTAAAATGATGGAGCGACTGCGTACACTGCTAGGCAAACTATGGCCCTGCTGCGGTAGGTAGGTAGGTCTTATTTGGCGCACCCTGTATTAGTAATAGTTTTTAAGTGATATGCTCTAATGAGTTGTTTTCCAAAATAACTACTGACTTATCTTTCGACTCCTTTCGAGCTTGCGGTTCTAGTGGGCGTTTACAATATCTGCTGTCTCACTACTCACATTTGTAGCCATCTATTGACAAATTTAAAATTGTTTATATCTTTAATAGAGACAATCAGAGCGACTATATTTTCATTTTTAACTTGATACTGAAACAGTTAAAATTTTGTACAGTGAATTTTTGTAATGGAAAATTGCGACTCAACATTTTTAACGCTATTCGACCACAGGAGGCATGTACATATGTACGTACACATACATACATACATACATATGTACCAGCATGGGTGCAACGCAGTTATTGGCAGACAATATTGATGACAACTACATCACAAACTGGTGGACACAAGGTGAGGTGGGAATCCGTGACGGCGGAGGCGATAGTAAGCTGGCTATACTCATATACGAGTATGTATGTATTTAGCTATACTCGAAATTGTACGAAGTTCAGACTCACCTATTTATAAAGAGCGTGTCTGTCACAAGAGCGTTAAGGAAATTATATTTCTGGATATCAGTCTGTCGAGAGACGGCGATCAGTTTTTGTGGAAAAAAACAGTAACAAACGATCAGACAAAGCAAACGAATGGCAAGCAATGGTTCCGACGACTAAGCAGAAAAGCAATGAAAAATCGGAAGAATCAATAAAAACAAACATAGAGAGATACGCGGTTAGTATATGTAGCGGTAGAAAGGAAGGTAGTAAATAGTAGTTGGCAGTAACCACCATGATGATGTGTTTGCTGGTAGTGATTTGCCATACGAAGGCATATATGGGTGGAAAAAAAGTGGTAAGAAAATCATGACACTTTATGGATTGGTATGAGGCTAGAAAGAGTTAACTCTATAGCACACTACCTTTTTTTTGGAGCTGATGACATTTGACGCCGCTCTTTCAACAACCTTCCAAACAACCAGCCAGCCAGCCAACTCGCTAAACGATTCAGACGACGACTACGATTTTATGAGTTAGTATTTTGTTATTATTTTTGTTTTTTTTTCTTTTACTTTTTAGACTGAAAAATGCACGTAGGTAGGTACTCGTTCGTCGAGTTTTAACTCAATTATATCACCAAAATACAGTATATGTAGGTATACTTATGTTCAATTAATTCTTGATATTTCTAAGAATCGTAACTCACCTTGAAATATTTTTGCTGTTGCTGCGCTTGCGTTTAGTATTTTTATCCTCTTTTATTTATTTGAATTTGTAATCCACAAATATAGGAGTGCTGTAAATTATATTTTCTCTGAAAGATGAAATACAGTAATGGTTCAGAAAACCTGTTGTCGTTAGCAAATACAAAAAAAAAATGTATGCAGAAGGGAAAATCACCACATAAAGGAAGAAGGAAAATAAACGTCACTAAATTGTAACTTTCTCGGTGAGAAGCGTTTTTTAAATCACCCTTTGTTTATTAACTTGTCTTTAAACTCACTATTTCCGTCACTAAAAAATTAGAAAATACACAAAACTCCAAATGAGTCCCAATTTGGTTAAACAAAATCTTCACTTTATCTGTGTTTAAGTAGTTCGTTTTTTGAGCTGAGCAGAGTATATTTGTAGATATCTATTTATTTCTTCTGGTATAAGTATTTACCGCTTAGTCTTTCGCAAACCGCTGTACGTTTTCAAACACGTTTTTAACACCTGTTGGTGTTCGAGACAACTGAACGCTCTGGAAATTATCACTCAGCTAATAACCAACGACGACGACTACGACGACGACTACGACTCCAGTCCCGGTGGCCGTGTGTGACCAAGTGTGGTGAGTTGTCGCACACATGTATGTGTGTGTGTACATCTGTGCATACTCGTTTTCTCGCTGGAAGCGCACACAGATCAAACACTAATACAATGGCAATTTGGACACACAGATACAAATTCCAATTTGGGAGAGTGCACTGCAGATGCGCTTGGCAGTGCAGCTGGAGAAAAACGCCCACCAATTCTATTGAATATAGGGTGCGCGCTTGGCTTTGTGTGTGCGAAATAGAGGCATTTGGGAGTTTTTAATACAGTGGCTGCATAACTTTTACTGCTTTTCGATTGCTGACAATTTTAGTGCCAGTAGAAATTTAAATCACAAACTGTGTTCATATTTAACAGCTGACTGAAATTTGATTAGTTAATCTTAGTTTAAACCAGTTAGCTCGAGCGTTAAACCAAGTTTAAACCACAATTGGATTTAACCGTGCAATCACTGAAAAACTGGCCCTTAGAGGAACTACTTTTATAATGATTATGTGAATAATGAGCTGAAATCTTGGCGATGAGATTTCTAATAAATCAACTACTCTTCATTTTATTTAAATATTTACCTACACATGCATGTACTTTGTACGACATGATAAATACAAAATCCCTTGCTGTTTGCCTAAAATTATCATATTTAAGAAGTAATTTTCTATCGAGAAATTGAAATCACATACTAAATCTTTTCCCCAAAAATTGTAGATATACTACAAACCTAGGCATAAAATATTTATTCTGAGAAACTACAATATTGTTGAAACTAATGCTTCACTAGTTGTATGAGTGTGTGTGTTTTAGCTTGATTGATCTTGCTCGTATAAGCATATTGAGTGCATATCAAACGCCTAAAAGTATGTGTATGCTGAAAGCACAAAGATCTTCGAGTATTGTTTTGAATGCCAGTAGGAAATATTAAACTTCTACACATGCATGTAGTACCTATGTATGCTCATACATAAAGGACCCATATATTATAGGTACATAGTACATACAGTGTCGGTAATTGCAATAGCACCTCCATTTTAAAGTGATATTGTTTGTCATTTGTGTTTACTTATTTATTTTTAAGAATTTGTAATCAAAATACAGTTCTTTTTCTAACAAAAAATCCATATAACCTAAGTTTTAAACTTTGTAGAAAATTAAAAAAAAATTAGCAAATTCGCATCAAAATTTCCTAATTTTTTCTCAGAAGTGTTAGGATTTTTTGAGTATACAGTTTTATAGCCCAGTCAATTTTGTGCAATAGTGTGCCAGTTCCAAGTGGCTAAAAATTACCGTTGATTTTTTAGATTTTTTTTTTAATTTGCTTCCATATAATAAACACAATTTATTTTTAAACAAATCAAAAAAAATCGACGGTAATTTTTAGCTTACGCACGGTGTGTACATACAAAATTTTTTATTTAAAATTTACTAAAGAAATTCAAAGAAATGATTTCGATTTTTTATGCAAAAGTTTAAGATCCTTTACAGAATTCCAAATTGAAACATCGCGTTGTAGAAGAAACTTTTCTGGTGGTGTGACCAACCATGTCTTCAACCTCACTCACTCACTGGAAAAGTGTTGGACTGTCTTTTTTGAGTTCGAAATTTCGAAACCGCGGTGTAACCTGCCGAAAGGTTTATCAATCCTTTTGCCTGCACACCTACGGTCCTGTGAAGACAGCCGTGAGTTTGCAGGTATTTTCCTTGTTCGTTTCTTTCATTGCCCTGGAGAGTTGTGGGCACTCTAGAGCTGCCTAGTAATCCTGTGCGATCATGTAAACTCCATCACTGTTTAGCTTTGGAATGGTCATTTTCGTTAATTGTGCTTTTGATTTCCCTAAGCGAGGTGCCAATTTACTAATCTAGTTCATCCGACGCTCCTACATTTCTCTACAAGTTGCGATCTAACCAAGGAAGAGCAAGGGCGCCTAAACTGCCGCCTAACTATCTGAGAAGATGTTCACCTGAGCCACCAGGTCTGCCAGGTCTTCCTTAAAGTTGTGTAAAAAAATAGCGAACTTGGCTCAGGGGGTAGACCACTTTTCGGTGGTGGTCAGGTGTTGTCTGGCTACCTCACTTAGAAGAGTTTGGCATCACAACTGTATCTTCCGCTTTCTTAGCTAGCCCGCTGCTTCCTGTCATAGCCGAGAGAGAGTATTATAATGCGATCCACAAAAAATGTTTGAGGATTCCAGAACGCGGAAAGTGTTAAGAGACAAATGACTGGCTAATCATGAATCTTAGATATAGGTTTTTTTTTAATGTGCATTTGTTTAAGAAATAAGTTTAAAATTTTGGTATTGTGTGTGGAAAGAAGTGCATGCTATTGAAGAACTAAGTTTTTTTTTGTTAATTTTTCACTCATTTCTAATCAACTCATCGATATGAGGTAGAATCCATTAGGCGAATTGGATTTTCATTAATAGGTGGGTTTTTTCTACGGGAAAACTACGTCCAAATTCTATTTAAAAATAAATTTTAAATATGACATTTTTGCCATTTTTTGACACTTCAACAATTTTTTTCTAAAAAACAGGACTTCAAGAGAAATTTTGTAAATGCACCTAAAATCAGCATCAAAAAGTGTATAAAGTGAGGTCGGTTTTGTTGAACCGTGTTACTTTTGTTGTGATAAAAAAAAAAAATCGATGAACCTATCGGCTGATAAATAATCTAATCGGAAAACACCACACCCCTAATTGTGCTTGAAAGGCGTTACTCCGATAATCACTTAACTTTTCCTCCCAAGTCACTCCGAAACACTTGAC
>NW_023468367.1:0-5988 GCF_013731165.1 Rhagoletis pomonella | reverse complement strand
TTTCTATTATCCCAGTGGAAGGGTGGGCGGTAGATAGAATTTCTGCGATCTACGTTTAAAATCTTGAGACATGCCGAATATGCCTCCGGTAGTGTTTTCAAGTTTTGGACTAGGAGCAGGGCAGGCAGATCTCCGTTTAGGCCCCTTATGAAGACATCCAGTGCTCTTCGACGATGTGCCTCTGCCAATGCTTCTACTGTTTCCCCGTGTGCATATTTTTCGGCCTTTATAGTATTAATCATTAGAGACAGTTGCTTTTGCACCTGAGCATAAAAGTCGGACATCTTCTGACGCCCTTGTGACATTAACGTCAGTTGCTGCTATAATGTTTCTATGTCCCTTATGTCCGCATAGTGCAGGGAAAGGATTTCCTTCACCCTGCCCCAGTCGTAATCTAGTATATTGTGCGCAAGTAATGCAGAGTCTGCTGCGCCCCTAATCTTCCCCCTAATGTGCCTCAATATGGCTACGTAAATCGGCTTATGCCGCACTATTTCATAATCCTTTATTACTTGTTCTACACTATGGACCCAGGAGCCGTAGTGCTCCCGTGATCCATCGAATACCTGCAACTCTTTTACACAGTCCGGCAGCTTAGCCACCTCCGCTAGCTCGACCTCCGTCCGAGGACTGACTAGCGGCTCTACAACCGGTTCTGGCCTGCTATCCAAGGACTGCCTACGCACTTCCTCTACTTGGCTTCTAGCCTCTCCAGATTACTACTGAGCCCTGAGAAAGACTCGTCGTTATTTTTCGACTCCACACTTTTGAGTCGTTGGTCGATTTTCTTCAGTTGGGAGAGAATGGCATTGATAGCCCCATTCATCTCCGTTAGTGACTTTCTGATTTCCTCAGAGTCCATGACTTCCTTACTACAAAAATAGAAAAAGAAAAGGGAAATATACAGTGATTAGATTATACTCACAAAAGCCAGTATCTCATTGGGCTAATAAACTATTTGCTTTTTTTCTCTCTAAATAAGTGATTTAGTTTTTGACCGTTTAATGTTTCTTTTGTCTTTTTTCACTAAATAGGTTACTAAATTTTTGACCGTTTAATGCTTTTTCCGTCTTTATTAGAAATTTGTATCTTGTAAACATTTCAATTTCACTTAGTCAAGTTTACTTTTTTCCGTCTTTATTAGAAATTTGTATCTTGTAAACACTTCAATTTCACTTAGTCAAGTTTACTTTTTATTTTTTATTTTTTATTTGTTCTTTTTTTTCTGTCCACTTCGCACCCGATTGCTCGGGCGCCACTTACAGTTCTCGGAAGGAGAACTGATAAAAAATTAAAGTTGCGGTGAACTCACTGTTCACCGATCAAAGGAAATACAAAAAATAATTTGATTCACAAATAAATAGGTTTATTGTGCACTGGTTGCACTCAAAAGGAAATACACAAATCAATTTGTTTCACAATAGATAGGTTCCTTGTGCACTGGTTGCACTCCCTCATTCAACTGATTCGAACAATATTCATTTCTAACCAACTAACTTCTTAGTCTAACTTACTTATGTACGTTGCAGATCCCACCACCAACCGGCATTTCGTAATCGATGAGTTGCGCGTGTAGGCCAATATTGCTTATGCTGCACTTCTCACGCCTTATTGGGCGTATTGTGTTACCGATCGCTTGCGCGTGTGCTAAGTCAGCGAAAGTGCTATTTGGGGCAATGAAGAAGTCACATGCACGGCAACGTGAGTAGAGGGTGCGCCTTGGTTAGTATTGGGATTACAGGTGTGATAACTCACATATATGAAAGAATGCCTACAGGCGACGCACTATAGGCAAAACACAAGTTTTTTTTTCAAAATCGTAAATCTTCGCTTAGAAAAGAGATAATGAATGCAGCATTTAACCCTTTAATGCAAAGTCTGTCATATATGAAACGCTTTTTAACCCTTTCACGGCAGAGGAAAAAGGTTCTCAATATGCTTTTGAACGTGCTTTTTCTTATGTTGACGTAGATATTAATCGTAGAAAATTTTTCCATAGTAAAACAATAATAAAAAAAATAAGTAAAAAAAATAAAATAAAAATATTAAAAATAAAAATAAATAAAAAAGTACGTTGAAAACATATTGAGAACCATTTTTCCTCTGCCTTGAAAGGCTTAAAAAGCGTTTCATGGTTAGCGTGGTCAAAAAATCTCGACTTTGCTTCATACCATGTTCGGATAAAATAGTAATTTTTAAATAGGTGGCAACCCCAGTAAAAAAATGAAAGCTTTTGTACATGCGAAGGCCATGCCTTTTAATTTGGTATCTCATTTTGTAATCTAACGACGGCGAAAATCTTTTAACTTTTAAATAGGGGGCAACCCTACTCAGAAAAATAATGCATTATTGCACATCTAGAGGCTAAGTCTTTTCGTTTGACAGTGACGATGCATAGCTGATGCCTTATTATGATTGAATAAAAAAGTGGGTTCTCATAGAATTTTGGGAAAATGGGCGTGGCACCGCCCACTTATACCATATATGCGTATCTTAAAAACTACTTGACCGATCTCGGCCAAATTCGATATATACATTGAGCTTGTCCTCCTTAAGCACCGTTTTGATTTAGTTTTTTAAATCGGAAAAACATTACTCCCCCTGAAATATCGCTAGCCCTGAGTTGTTTTAAATTACCGTTATGTGGGTGGAGCACGTTGTTTTTGTCCGAGTAAAAAAAAATCACGGTGCTTAAGGAGGCCAAGCAAAATGTGTATATCAAGTTTTTTGAGATACGCATATATGGTATAAGTGGACGTTGCCACTTATCACTTTTTTGCTTAAGAGCCATTGTATATAATATATATTATAAATTTTGAGTAAATATTGATGGACTTGGCCACACTGCTCAAAAAATCTGCACGTCCGGAACACAAACACATAAATTCAAGGCCATATTTTGGCTTACATTGGTTTACTTCGACAATTTTTATGCAATTGCATTGGATGACGTATCAATTTATTCGAAAAATAAATGTTCTTTTAGATAAATACCACATATTTGGCAACTTTCATAGAAATTTTTGAAATTAACGATGAACAAAGTTGAAAAAATGAAGAAAAATAGGGGTTCATTAAAATTTAACCGATGAAAACTCCCAACAAACTAAGTCTAACAACATATTGTAACACAGGCTTTAAAGGTCTATAATTTCTCTTTTCAATAGATTAGCGCATCAAGTACGAAAATAACGGTTTTTTTGGTATAAAAAAGTGGAGGCTTCAGGAACTACACGGGACCTATTTTCATGTTGTACTCGACCATACCTACAACCTACACTAGCATTTGTTTCGAGTGTATTTCATGACTTTTTTTGTAGCACCGTGCTATTAATTTTCATTTAAAATATGGGTCGATCTGTATCAGATACCACATAAATATAAGTTTCAAAGCTTACACAAAGTTCACAAAAACTAATTAAACTTTAAAGATGTTCATCAAGTTTCCGTTTTTTTTAATAAGATTTCCTAGAAAGATTACGGGTATGTGGTTTTATAGCCCATTCAATGTTAGTATGAAAAAGTGCACGTTTTAAGTCGCTAAAAATTACCATTGATTTTTTAGAATTTTTTTTGTGGAGGGTGTTGCGCATTTTCTTCCATATAAAAGTGAGTTTTGTTCATGCATTGTATGGAAGAAAATTCGCCACACCCTCCACAAAAAAAAAATTTTAAAAAATCAACGGTAGTTTTTAGCTATATTTCTCTTACAGAGTTGCATGCAATAATGCTTGCTAATGACCTGCTCACAAGTAGCGACAAAGCAAGGCCATGTTTTTATAAAAATTAATAATGAATAATGAAATTGTCGAAAATTCGGGAATTCGAGTCTTGTCCCGGCGGAACATTTTAAATTTAATGCAAAATACGGGACGTTCCGGTAAATACGGGGCATTTGGCAACGCATGCGTGTACTTACATACATTCATCTGCTGGACGCTATCTAATGAATGAATATTATTTATGAAGCGAGGAAATAATAATCAACAATTTATTAGGAAAGAAACCTAATTACTTTAATATCATAAAAAATTCATTTAAAAAAATATTTTTCTCTTTAAAATAATAAAAAGTAAATTAAAAAAAATATAATAATAAAAAAATTAACAAAGATTAAATATAAAAAATTTGCGCTGCCCGACGACTCGCACTACTGGTGCTGCGTAAGTCCCCTTTCAGACACGTCAAGTCTTGAAAGCAATTTTTTTCTCATTCTCTTTTGTGTTTTCTATTTGCTTCCACACGTGTCAAATTTAATTGAATTCAAGTCCTTGGTTCTTAAATGGGAAGCATCGAAAAGATCAAAAGAGACAAGAAAACTTGAAACAAATTGACGGTACGGAGGTATCTGTACTCTTCCCCTCTCTTCCCACCTCCTTCGCGTGACCTGATGTGTCTGAAAGAGGACTAAGCAAACCGGCATACATAACTGTCTATTGTTTCCTTTAAACTAGCTGATTTGGAATGAGCATTCGGAGCTGGCAACGATATTTTCGAGTTCACACGGATTCAGTGGTAGTAATTTTTTCGTATTCTTAGCAGGCATTCGAATTCGTAGAATTTCGTGATAGCCCTGATCTCTCATTATCATACCGCTAGCTTAAAGTGAAAAGTTGCTAAGTCCACTTTTTTGAAAACTCATTTGGGATATTAGAGGCAAGGCAAATTAAAAACGCAACGTCTCTACAATGATTAACTAACGTGCTTTTTTATTTCTTCGCGTTTATATTCAATTACAAACAAATTTAATAAGTCAAAAAGAGGCACAGAAAAATCGATAAGCTCACAAAAAACTCAAATTCTTTTAATTTGCAACGAAAGCTTCTGCAAAATTCTTGAAGGAAATGTTTTGAAAAGTTTTTTTCCTCCCCTGTAAATTTTCTACAAATGGATATCGATGCTTTTAGACCCGATACTTAGTAGGTATCGATACTTTCTTTCGATGACACTTACAAGTACAGGTATCGATACTTCCATGGTATCGTTTTATCCCTAGGGCGTTTATATAGCCAAAAAGCATTGGGCGATTTATATTAGTGGAGGAAAATATTCCGAAACAAAAGTACTCAGAACATGGTTCAAAGCATCGATACCAAATTTACTTGAAATCGAATCGGAAGTATCGAATATGTACTTGTACTTACTCGTATCGTTTCATCCCTAGTTGTGCATAGTAAATATTGATTTACAGACGTGGTCATTTAGTCAGGCTCTGTTCATAATACAAAGGTATTTGTGAATAGCCCTTTGTACGCTAAGAAAGACTGAGATTGATTCGAGAAAAACTAGTTGCACATTTAAAGAGCCCCGATAATTCCCAAGGGAAGTTTAGTTTTTTTTTTGCTTTTGTAATTCATTGTTGAGCATAATCTAAAAAACCTGGGTATGGAGTTTAAGTAAATAACGTACACCCTAACGTTCCCATCGATGATCCTCTGCAATAACGACGCCACTCAAAACCCAAAAAAAACCTTATTACTGAACAGTGGACCCATGTCTGTAATCCTCGTCTAAATCTTTATAAAGCAGTTATAAATAGTTATTAAGGATTAGAGACATGTGACAATATTCAGGAGAACGGGTTTTTTAGTTCTGAGTTGTGTCGTTATTGCAGGGGACCATCGATATTTACAAACAAATGACTTAGAAGGTTATCTAAAAGTTAAAATTAAAAAAAGTTTATCCGATTCGCTGGATAACAGCAAGCCGGAAGCATCACTATACGGGTAATCCATTTGCCCACCTGGCCGAATATGTATAAAAGTGAAAATATTTTCTTCCCAATTTTTCTATCGCCGTTGGAGATGTGCTTCTCTGTTTTCGGAGTCCCCAAACAGGATGAAGGCGAAAGAGTGAAATTTTCGCAAAGCGACGCACGTGAAGTCGACGGAATGTCGTCAGTTTGGTGACAGGTAATAAAGTCAATGGAAATAAGGTCAATTGACTTTATTTCCCACCCTGGTGCGAAATGAAGTCAATTGACATTAT